>NC_038252.2:5324623-5449140 GCF_000004515.6 Glycine max | reverse complement strand
TTAATAAGTTTGTATCATACTTCAAAAAGTAATATCTAAAATATGTTTGGATTAATTAATTAATAATGTAAAAAAATTATACCTACAAAGTAATAAAAATTCTTTATTTGTATGATAATTTATAATAATATTTTTTTACAGCCCGTATATTTTAATTATTCATAAGAAAAGTATATTTTAAGTAGTTTAGGTTAAATTAGTTTTAAATCTCTAATTTATTATTTAGATTTGATTTAATTTTTTAATTTTTTTGGTTGAATTTTTTTAAAATTGATTTAATTTTTTTCTATTATCTAAATTAATGACAATGTTAGAAAATATGTATTTTATAACGATTTAAAATTACATAATAAACATCTTAATCCGTTGTAAAATATAATTTCTGTTAATCCAATTTAAATGGAAAAATTAAATTGAATTGAGTTTAAAAATTAAAGAATTAAATTGAATCCAAAAATAATTAAAAGAACATATTGAATTTAAAAAATAAATTAGACGTAAAAAACTTATTTAACTATTTTTTTATTTAACACTTGGTAAAACTGTAAAAGTTTTAGAAATAATATAATATATAAAGTTGCACGTGGGCTGCTTCCTAGTTGCATAAAAAACTGAATTATAACCAAAGTGCTTTCATTATTGTGACGTGAAAGTTAGTCTTTTTTTAACATAACCAAACTGAATTATATTTTAGTCTCTTTTACTATAACTTTTTTTTTGACGTTCTTTTACCATCACTTTAATTGCGAAGTAGCTGCATCTTTTCTGAAAATATCATCATCGTGTTTCGATAATAATGATAACTTTGATCAAATTATTTCATCGAATTTTAATTATAGTACGAGCCTGGGGTGATTTGGTATCAAATATCAATCGAAATACAACATCGTGTTTCTGATATGAACTCAAAGAAAACTAATAAGTTTATAGTCATTAAATTTCAGGATACTCTTAAATCTAAGGAGACACTTGAAGCTTGTTGGGCTTTTTGGAGATGATGCATCATGTCAAGTCTCTCTCACTTTTTAGCACATTCAGTTTGTCATGGATGGTATTTTAAGATTTAAATCAATTTTATTATGTAAAACAAATTAAAGACAATCATATATATTTTATTGTATTAAATATACATAAATTAATAGATACAATTTAGGAAATTAAAAAGAAAATTATAGAAATAAGTTATTTGAATCAAGACATATTATTTTTATTAATACAAAATTAAGTTATATTTATAATTAATTAATATCCACTTGTCTATGTAAAAAAAAATTCACTCTTATGAAATAAAATAAACAATTACTACACATAATTCAAATTCAACTCATATATTTAACAAATTGAATTTTTCACTCATTCATTAATCGAATTTTTAATTTAAGTTTAACTCATTTAATTCATTAATCGAGTTTAATAAGTCAATTGTCAAAGCCTCGATCTATATTTTAATGATTTATTGGTTTGAATCATTGGCGATTCTAGTCAAATTTTAGAGAGGATCTATAATCAAATATTAGAGGTTTCCACAAAGTGACGTAACCTTTCGGGATATATCTTGATAGTAATTCGTTCAATAACAAATTCTTATTTCACCAAAAGATGTCTTTGATGGAGAATATATATTTATATATCCTTTAAATCAGAATATATATTCCTATTACCATTTAATCGAATCAAAATTATTTGTATAATCAATTTGAATATTTAAATAATGAAAATTATATTGGTTATAATTAGTTTAATTAATATAATTCACTAATTCAGAATACATTCACCAAAAAAATTGTAATTTAGAATTAAGAAAAACTAATCAAAATCAATAAAAATTTAATATACGTATTTTTAACAAATAAAAAATCTGAAAAGATTCCATAAATTTAATATATCATCAAAATATTTAAAATCAATATAATTTTAATTATAAATAAAATTAAAAATTATATATTTATAGTTACTATTACTAAAATTAAATATAATCATCTGTTGCTATGAATAAAAGTAAATATGATATGATGATTCTCTTATATTTCTCTTATATTTAATATTTCTCTTATATCAATATGTATTTTATTTATTAATTTATTAAAAAATAATGAAAGAGATTAATCTATTAGTAATATATCAATTTATACATAATCAAATATTAAATTACAGCATATATAATTTTAAAAAATCTTCATATCAATAATCTGCATGGTACATTAATATTCAGTAATCAATATGATATGATTATTCTCTTATATTTTATTATATAAACCTTTACTTATTATTTATAAATTTGATTTTTTATTAACTAATTAGAATTAATTTATTTACATTTAATTGGAGAATGAACTTTGGAGGATGGTTATCAAATTTGGATTGATAATTGACTCGATCCGAGTACTGGCTCAAGAGTTAACTTAGTAAGTCATTAACCTGCATGACTCAATTTAAAATAAATTTATAAATTTATATTTAAGTTATTTATATATATTATATTTGTCATCCATATATCAACTAATTTAAGTTGGTTTAGGGGTGGTACTTGCTTCTATTATCCCTTGGGACAAAGGTTTGAACCCATGCATGTATAAATTGTAGTCATTTGTTTTTATTTTCATTTTTATTGTAATTTGAATTTTAAAATTAAAGTTGGGTCGATTATTTTTTAAAAAATTAAAACTTGGAGTGAGTTGTATGAAATAATCGAAATATAACATCTCGTATTCTCAAATTCTGATACTTGTGTTTCAATTAAAATATTATTTAGCTAGTAATAGGAACCTGTTAATGAGTTGTCGATATGTCCGAGTGGTTAAGGAGACAGACTTGAAATCTGTTGGGCTACGCCCGCGCAGGTTCGAACCCTGCTGTCGACGTTTTACCGATGAACATGCACGTAAGCTCGTCATGTGAAGCTCATAGTCTTAATGAGTTTGTTTGTTTTTTTTTTTTGTTTTTTTTTAGCATACACTTATCCTACATAATCCGTTGGCTTAACATGTTGACTCACATTTGACAAAAAAAATTTAAGAAGGAATTAAGAAATGAAATTTTAAAATGTAAAATTTGATCTATTTTAAAAATTAAATATATATTGTCTAATAAAAATATATTTGTCCAAAAGAATAATATAATTTGCATCTTAGGCTTCTTAAGAAACATTTTTTACATCATTATTATTTAATCTATAATTCTATATTAAATAAAAAATATTATATTACCTATCAAGCATAGAATCATATAAAAATACTTAAATTTTATATTTTTTTACTTTGCATCCCTTATTTGTTAGTATAATATTTCTTGATATTGAAATGTAAAAATAAAAAGCCTAAGAGCTTTTGGATAAAATCATTTAACCCACAAGTTAAATGGGTCGAACTAGCTACATGCATCGTGAACAATTAGTGTCTGAAGCAATAAGTTAGAATCGTCCATTATTTCTAACACAGGACAAGAAACATATATTTGAAAAAAAATTACACACAAAAAAAAAGAAAAACACCGTGCACCTATGAATATATTTTAATTGATGACAAATTGACCAAAGCGGGTTCCTTTTAGAAATTTATTCTCAAAAGGTGTCTGTTTCTACATTTTTTCTTGAGGGGGTCAATTTTTGGAAGGATTTCGCCAGTGGAGTTGACGATTTTACGGAATTTTTTTTTAATTTGAAATGAGTATAACTTTTGATATGAATGTCCGTTTGAGACCCATAATATGTCAAAATGCTCGAAATTGAATAAGGAATCCCTTGTGAAATGTCCAAAGGAGATTTCATCAACTCATTTTTTCAAAACATGTCTTTAAGTAACTCAAAAATAGGATTTAAGATTAAAAAAATGGGTGGTTGAATCTTAAATCTCTTTCAAGAATTTTCCAGGAGATTCCTCATTCAATTTCGAGCATTTTGACATATTATTGGCCTCAAACGGACATTTCTATCAAAAGTTATACCTGTTTCAAGTTAAAAAAATTTTCTTGTAAAAAAAAAAACATTTTACTATTATGAATGGGGAACCCGCTACGTGGACCGTGTCTCGCCATCTCCACTTGGCGAGTTCTCCAGCTGCTGTCACGTGTCCAATTCGCCAACTCCACTGACACATGTCAAACTCGCCAACTCCACTGGCAAAATCCCTTCAAAAACTAATCCCCTCCCGAAAAAGTTTGGAAAGAGATCCCTTTTGGAAATAAATTTCTAAAAGGAACCCATTTGATCAATTTGCTTTTAATTGATAGGTAACTTAAAAAGGTAAAAAATAAAAATAAATAAATAAAGGGAATTGGGGTTTTTTCATTATGAATGGCTTTGATGGAGAGGGAGTTTCCTTGGCGGTTTAATTGGTCTGAGGGTTGGCGATAGCCCCAGCTGCATCCGAGGCTAAAAGCTAGAAACTTTATCTGTTTTTTTGTGGTAAACTTCTCTTTCCCTAAACTTGTGGTGTTGTGGGTGATGATCGTTGACCCCAAATTGTTCTTTGTTTGAGTCATTGGTGGTTTAATGCATTTCTTTTATCGTCCTCTACTTGTATGGTTAAATTCTTGAATTCTCGAGCATTTTTCTGTTTAAAAACCGAGCTTTTGTTTTTTAGGTTGAGGAATAGGAGGGTTAGTGGTGTTAGTTTTATGCTACCTTACCTCTAAACCTGACTGCTGAATTGAATTTGTGTGAATCTTAATATTTGGTGTCATGTTTGTGAATTATGATATGTTGTAACATCTGAAACCTTAGCGAGGAAACCTTGTCTCCTATAGTTGACTTGTTCTTCCTCGCGTGTTGAAGAGTACATGTAGCAAGCCTCTTTAAATTCAATAAAGTTTTGAACTTTAAAATTCCCATTCCACAAGTTACATGGGTTAGTGTCTCAGCCTTATGTCTTAATGGGAAGGGTAAAGAGATTGGGGGAGCAACAATGGAAATGAAAGTGTCTGTCAAACTTAGACAAGAACATTCTATTGGGCAACTTTTTTTTTGGCTGGAAGCAAGATTTCCCCGTTGCCGAAAGCCATGAGACTAATCCTCGAGGCATAGAGATCACCGAAGTGGGTTTTGCCTCTCCCAACAAAGTCTTTTTCATATGCACAGCCAAAGAATTAAATATTAGACTAAAAACAGCTCTAAATGTTGGGATGAAAAGTGTTGATAAGAGATAAAAAAAAGCGTAGGGATTGATGAAAATGTGGGGTGGATGAGTGGACTTACAAGAGAAGATAAGATGAGGAACAAATGTATTCGGAAAAAAAGAGCAACATTTATTGATGAGATGGTGATGGTTTTGGTTATGTGAGGATCAATAGAGTTGTAAATGATAATCTGGGTTAAATGGATGACAACTGAATTAACAGAGGTAGAGGAAGACTGGATAAATCATTACAAGAAACCATTCAGAAAGACTGAGTTAAATGCTCTGTATTAGTTAGCTAACAATGGAGAATTCACTTCATAATAACATACAACAGAAAGAACATGTTAGCTAGAAATTTTACAGTAAATAGTAAGTTAAACTTTTCTACCCTTTTCTGGTAACATCTAAGTTGTTGATTTCAGCCTTAATCATTTTTGTTTGCAAAAATTTGCCGTTGCTCTAGTTTGAAAAAAAATCCGCTAGTTATATCACATTTGTCATATTCTGTTTAAGCTTTTCCTGCATAATTGTCTTTTTTTTTAAAAAAAACTAGCCAATGTGTCTATCTTACATATTTACATATGGGAGGTACAAACATGGGTAGGAGAGGAGGACAAGTGGATCTAGTGGAAGGTCGAACACTTGACACCATTATTGCACCTGAATCTTAAAAAGACTTGAGTCAATTTCAATTCAATTACAAGTTCATTGGGTGCTTGCAGTTATTTTATTTACCTATAAAGTTCCAGACAATTCATGGTAATACTATTAAATTCCTATTACAAGTTCATTTGGTGCTCATAGTTATTTTGTTTCCTCTTATTTGTGTAAAATTAATAAATTGACCCTGCAATCTTGACTCGTTTCTTTTAAATCTTTAATCCTTGGTTTACCCAAATGAAATTTGGCTAATTCTTTCTGTTTTCACAAATGTTGTTCTCTTATAAAAGGATATAGTTTTAGTGGCTGTTTTGTTTTTGTACATGCAGTAATTGAAGTTAATGGCAAGATATTGTGTTTGTGCTGTTGTCTTTCTTGTCTAGTTTTTTATTTTTATTTTTTGTTTCTTTGCTGAAGGTCTAACTTCTAATATTTGCAGCTATGGATAGACAAGAAAATTTGTTAGCATTCTCCATGCCTAGCCAGCTGTTATCAATTGACGAGGAACTATGGCGAATGGCTGAAGAGAGGGCACAAGAGATACTATGGACAATTGAACCAATTGTATTATCTGAGGTGAACAGAAAAGATGTTATTGATTATGTTCAGAGGCTGATCAGAGGTTACTATGGAGCAGAGGTTTGAATATTTTGATCCAATCGTCATATTTGTAAATTTTTATTGCTGGAGTTTGTTTTCTACATCTGGTCTTTTCTTCGTTTAGTTGCTATCTTGCCCTCATAATTTAGTTGGGTGTTCTTGTAGCATTTGTTGCTTTAAGTGATTTGTATATAAGTAGATCCATTTTGATGTATGTTATGATTTTTTTTTGTTTAGATTAGAAATGATTGGTGGAAATTTCTATGCTTTTCCCTTTTTCCCTATCATACTTTCCTTTTAAGAATAGTTAGATTCAAATGTGATTTTTAGATTCAAATGTGATTTTATTATTTATTATGCTGTCTTAGCATGGTTTTATAACCATGATGTTGGTTCTTGTATACTTCTACCATACCTTAGATGTGCAGATCGACACTTTCCCCTATCGACTCCATCTTTTTCCTCTTTTATTTAAAGATATCTAAAATAACTATAAAAATCATGCCATGGAAAACCAGGTTATCATTTGCAAGTATTACGATCATTTAATCCTACTTCTGCAGGTTGGCTTAAATTTTCCATGCTGTGTTTTGTTTCCTTTACTCTGTGCACTTCCTCTCACCTTGACCACCAGAAAAGAGAACCTTTTTTCCATTTCATATGTGATACTTCATAGAATCACAAGCCTAAAATTTACAGCCAGAATTCAAAAATATGTGCAACCTGTAGTGTAGTCCCCTGCACCCCATTTGATAAATTTCATTTCTCCATACCATGAGAAGGCTAATAGTTTTAAAATCATTGAAATGCCTGAATTTGATGATATTGAGGTAAATTTTGCGAGTATTGATTGCTCTGGTGAACATTGTTGACTTCAAGAATTGGATGCTATTTCCAAAAAGAACTTCAATTTCAAATCTACAGATTTTTTATAAGCCTTGATTGTCAGTTTAAAATTTAAAAGCTGTTTTTTGCCAATAATGAGTTGATATCATTATGTTTATACCATTATATTGGTGACCATAAATGAATGTTTTACCACTTTGTGGATCACCTACAGGTCTTGCCATTCGGTTCTGTTCCTCTAAAAACCTATCTTCCTGATGGAGATATTGACTTGACTGCTCTCAGTCATGAAGATGCAGAGGAGGATTTGGCACAAGCAGTATGCAATATACTTCAAAGTGGAGATGACCCTGAATATCAAGTAAAAGACATACAATATATACGTGCACAGGTTTAGAAACAAAATTTTCTATTTAAATTTCTATGGTTATCTTCCTGATTTTTTATATTCAAAGTCAATCCTTTTCTGTGTTTGACCCGATTAGAAAATAGTGTTAATGTTCTTTTTGTCAAAGGATATCTCTCAACTTTATTAGACTCACTTTTTATGTTTGGGCGAGGAGTTGCAGGTCCGGCTTGTGAAATGTACAGTGAAAAACATAGCAGTTGACATCTCTTTCAATCAGATGGCTGGAATATGTACTCTACGCTTTTTGGAGCAGGTATTTGTATTAATTAATATTTACTCCTAATTGATGTTATTTGATTCCTACATATACCATATTTGCTTTGTTTATGTGTTTCATATGTCATGTTGACATTTTGGACTCATTTTCCTGTTATGCTTTTATATATCTGTTTTGCTTTCCCTTCTTTCTACTATTCGTACTATACAATCTCCAGCTATGTTTTGTAGAGTCAAAAACAGTGTGAATGATTACATAGGGAACACAATAAAAAAATTCTGTTTCTCCATTCAGTCAACTTGCTCTGTAGTAGCCTCAATATCGAGTTAATTGTTTACTTAATCCCTTTCCATTCTGTTGCTCCAGGCATTTTCTTGATAGCTCTCTCTCTGTCCCCATAATGTATCTGCATTTTGCTGAAATTTTTTTCAGAAACTTCTTGATCTCTATCCTTCTTACCCAATTCAAATTCATAATTCCATTTTCTAATGAAATTCTACGATTACTTCATTTTTTATTACAAATAGAAACTTTTTCCATATTTCTGATTAAATTCATTTTTTATTTTCATTTTATATTCAGACTTTGCTAATTTTGTTAATTGGAAATGAATTTTTAGGTTGACCAACTTGTTGGAAAGAACCATATTTTCAAACACAGTATTATCTTAATCAAAGCTTGGTGCTATTATGAGAGTCGACTTCTTGGTGGACACCATGGCTTGTTATCAACATATGCGGTAGAAATATTAGTCTTGTATATTATCAATCGTTTTCATTCATCAGTGCGTGGTCCTCTAGAGGTGAGTCACGTCTTCCATCAATAATATTATTTGCACCCTCTTGGCATTTGTATTTTAAGTCTACTTGAAGAATCAAACCACTGAATCGCTACTACTAGCAGGTGCTATACATATTTTTAGACTACTATGGCTCATTTGATTGGGACCATAACTATGTTAGTATATGGGGTCCAAAACCCTTATCATCTCTTCCAGAAATTGCTGGTAAGTGTTGCAATGTGTAAGCAATTAGATCTACTTACAATCTTCAGTCCTTGATAGATCCCAATTTGCTTGTTGCAGAGACACCAGAATGTGATCAGGGTGAATTCTTGCTCCAAAAAGAGTTTCTCAGAAATTACAGGAATATGTGCTCTTTTCCATCAAGGGCATCTGAGACTATGACCCATGAATTTCCCGTTAAGTTCATGAACATCTTGGATCCTCTAAGAAATGACAACAACCTAGGCCGTAGTGTAAACATAGGTAATTTTGCCCACTAAAGTTAGTAGATATTTTGCACTTGTAACATGGTAAAAAAAAAAAAAGCATCAATGGGTTGTGGTGAATGTTTTGTTTCTTTGTACTTTAATTGCTTGAGCTTTCATTCTTCATAATGATTAAAGGGTCTGTGAAATTCATGTCGATCCTAGTCTTACCACATGTAAAGATTTTATAGTTAAGATGTTTACCTGTGGCTTAAGAACATCTACAATTTCAATACAACTCAGCATACTGGTGAAAAATGCACCAAGGCTTACTCAAATATCGTTATATGATATACTCCCCCGATGACTTTAAAGTTTTATATACGGGGCTGAAATAATTAGAGATTGTGATATTTCATGACATTATTTCAAATTTGTAATGGTTATTTTATAAAACGCACAGTTCTCTTCCACTTATTTTCCTACCTTTTTACTTACCTGCAGCAAACTTACATCGAGTAAGATTTGCTCTTTCCTACGGTGCTAGAAGGCTTAAGCAGATCCTCACACTTCCAGGAGAAAACATGGGTGCAGCACTAGAGAAGTTTTTCTTCAGCACTTTGGACAGGAATGGGAAAGGAGAAAGGGCGGATGTTGCCGTTCCGGTTTCTCCATTTGGTATTGGAAGATCTGAAGAGTCTGTCCTCCGTGGAGATTGTGAAAGTTACTGTGGTGGCTTACAATATGTTCAGTTGTATCGTAATTATGCCATGCCAATAGCTGTACATTCCAGTTCTCCATCGTCACCTTCTCAGGATGATATCCTTGCACCATCAACGCAGCAAAACTGGAGTATGTTTTACCAAGGCGGTACTGATGTATATATCCCGGGACAGACACTCTATCATCCAACTTACAACCTTGAAGGAAGAGGGAAATCACGAGGAACGGGCACATACATACCTGACTTGGTATGTTGTCTTTCTTCTCAAACTTTATCTCTTTAGGCCTTGTTTGGATAAATTTTTTAAAAGCACTTATAAGAAAATAAGAGGGTAAAATGAATGAAGCTTCTCGCATAAGCTAAAATCAACTTATTTAGTTAACTTTGATAGAAGTTATTTTCATTTAATTTTTCCAAAAGCTAAGGTGGATTAGTTGATTATAGCTTATGGAGAATTTCAATGTATTTAACCTTATTTTCTTCTCCTATATGTGTTTGTGGAGAAATTTAGCTGAATAGGACCTTATATTGTGATAACACACTATATCATCCCCAAAATGGTTGAATCTTTCAGAATTATAATTCCTACTGGGATATGCACACAAAGCCATCCAGGCCAAGGAGATTTGCTTCTTCAAAGTACAATGCATTGCCCAAATCACCTTCGAAAAAGCAACAAGCAGAAGAGGTTCATTCTGTGACAGACATAAATGCTAATTCAGATTCAAGGCTGTTTGAGTTCTCAAGTGAAGATTCCCCCCTTCTTCTATGCAATTGCAAGGCTATACCGCCAACACAAGCCCAAGAGTCTACTCCATTAGCAAAGTTTCATTCTGAGACAGACATGGATGTTACTTCGCAGCTGCTTGAGTTCTCAAATGAAGATTTCCCCCTTCTTCCAAAGGTTTATTCTGAGACACACATGGAGGGTAATTCGAGGTCGTTTGAGCTCTCAAAGAAAGATTTCCCCCTTCTTCAAAGCACTCACAAGACTGCCCTGTCAGAGTCTGCTGCTAAGTTAACTAAGCAAGCCAAGAGTTTCCCATCCTCTAAAGAGTCTAAACTGAAAAATATTGAGTTTGGAACTTTCAAGAAATCACAATCATTGATAGAACCAAGTTTATCAACAAAGGGTGAGAGAGAAGATTCTGGTGTTCCATTATCTCAAGAAACTGTGTTGGTGGTTCCAAAGGTGGCAGCCGAGAGGAAAGATGAATCTCCCTAGAGCAATTAGAAGATGAATTGACAGTGTTAACATTATATATTTTGTAGAATTTTGAAGGATATACATCAGCAGAGTTTCTAATGTGTGGCTTTGTTGCTGGTGGTCATGTTTTGATCAAATAAAAATGATAGTAATCTTTTCCTTTTTAATTTTTTTTTTTGCAGATGTAAATTTTGGAGAAAGAGAAACTAGAATTGGTTGCTAGAGATAGTCTCAAACTTCATAGAACAAACAATTGGTAGGGGTTCTTAACCGTTTTTGTGCTGCCTTAGTGGGAATAGTTTACCATTACTCTACAAAGAGAATGACATCTCCCTTCTAACATCTGAATGAACTTGTACATGATTTCTATTTAAGTTAAATCTTCTGATCATTTATGGGCCAGCTCTTACGTCTATATTTGGATTGGCAATAAAGAATGGAACAAAAAGGATCAAATATAATGAGTCAGAATGTATTAAAATAGAGCGAAATAAAAATATCATTATATAGTTTGGATGTTTTGTAATGACATCATTTTGGAAAAAGGAAATGATGGAATGAAGTTATAATACTTAATTGGCTAAATTTGTGGCTTTTGGATGACAAATACTATCCAGAAGAAGTTCAAGGTTTCTTCCACCCAGCTTTTGTATCAATCAAGTCCATATCAAGCAGCAACCCTGTTAATCTCTAGTCCATATCTGGATAAACTTATGACCAACCAAAATGTATTTGGTTTCAAGTGTACAACACAAGTGACGGTAACTTGGTAAGAGGTAAATAGTCTTCCCAAGTTCCAACTCTTATTTATTTATTTATTTTTTAATGTGTTCTCAACTATTTCTCTCTGCATTATTCATCTCTGTCAATTTCAGTACGTTCCTTGTTATTGGAAAGACATCTCCAGTCGCCTATCATTTATTGCAGATCATATCAACCATTCTATTTTCTGGAAAAATCTAGCTCCTGATCATGTAAGTTTTTTTACCTTGATCTTGTTTTGTTTTAACTCTTCTCTTTGGTGGTTGTTTTACCTAGTTCTTCACCCCTTGTGCAGGAAGGAGGTGGTAAACCACGCAAGGGTTTACTGGGATGGGCTATTGACATACATTTTTGGCTCTTTTGAAGCATTAATGCAAAAAAGTTAATGCAGAAGGTAAGGTGCAGTACTACAGGGATCTGGATGGGTGGTGAGTTGTCCAGATTCTGAATTCCTAGCATATCTTCTATCCTTGCATATCATCAGAGCTTACTGTCTCGGTCGTTATTTGAAATTCACTGTTTCCTTTTACTTAATTTGTACTGCTTGCCAGTGGCTTGGTCTGGACAAAGAGTTGAAGAGGCAAAGTTGAAACCACTGCCAACCAGGTAAACTACCTGTTCCACCTTCCTCCTTTTCCATATGATGCCAGGAGGCTATATAGATCAGCAATAGCATATTAAAAAGTTGTTAGTCAATGAAAGTAGTCTCTTTGTGTTGGTTTGGCCTCCAATTCTGCCTTTTTTGTATTTCTGTTGTATATTATGCCACACCATTCAAGATCCTTTCACGGCATATTGCTATTATGAGTAGTCTATATTCCTTATGTTAAATCAATGAGATTCAACAATCAAGTATGTATTGCTTCTCTAGGCTTTTTTAGTTAATTCAGTTGACATTTC
Organism: Glycine max; assembly: GCF_000004515.6. NCBI lineage: Eukaryota > Viridiplantae > Streptophyta > Magnoliopsida > Fabales > Fabaceae > Glycine > Glycine max. The sequence goes on along the minus strand of NC_038252.2, from coordinate 5,436,492 downwards.
AAATTAGGTTATGCTGTAAACAGTGCTTTATTATTCTAATATGGCTCTGTAAACTTGACTTTTGAGGTTCTCAGTTTATTTATAGGTATAAAGACATATTTAGTCCCTACAGGTTTGCTCACCTTTTTAGTTTGGTTGCTATGCTTTTTTCTTATTTGGAAATTGGTCCGTACATAACATTTTATTAAATTTATAAAGTCCTAACCTTCACCATAAATTCTTATATCTCCATGTAAAGAACATTTTGCCTGCTGGACAAAATCAAACTATTTGTACCCGTGTACACCAACAATGTTTGTGTCCTGCCACTTTGTTTTTTGGGGTCTCATTTTTATGTTCATTTTCTCTCGGTCTAATTGCTAAGACAGAGCAATCTCTCAAGTTCTCATCTTTTTTTACATCAAGTCTAACCACATGAGGACCTGCTGCCACTTGCCACCATATCTAATTAGTTTTTCCCTGCTGCATCTCTCTGAACTCTTGGTTCACTCTGTCTTGATGTCTTCCATTTTATGCTTTTCTGATATGGCTCTTCAACCACTACATTCACTTTATTGGCCTAGACCCAACCACCAAAGCACCAAGAGACCTTAGGTGAACCTTTTCTCTCTAGCTCTGTTTGCAGAAATTCAAGCGCAGGAATGGAGGTTGCAACAAACACAACCGCGACCACGTCAAATTCATTCGATGCTCTAACTGTGGAAAATGCTGCCCTAAGGTTTTTTTATTTTACTTTCTTATACCTTTAAAGTTTTGTGCAAGGCATTTCAGTTAAAGTTTTTGCGCTTTGTGGATTTTTTTTTTCTTCAAATTAATAACAGGACAAGGCTATTAAGAGGTTTCTGGTGAGGAACATTGTTGAACAGGCTGCAGTCAGAGATGTGTTGGAAGCCTGTGTCTATGAGCATAATTTTCTTCTTTACCTTCTCTCTTTTTTTTGAGGAAAATTTCACATGTGTTTATGTTATTTATTTAGTTTTTAATTGTTATTTACAGAATATACTCTTTCCCAAACTGTATGTGAAGATGCAGTATTGTGTTTCCTGTGATATCCACTCCATGCTAGGGTATGCTCCTGCACTGATAAGAATAATTGTGAGCCTCCAAAGCGATTCATCAGGTGCATGGTAACACTATATAACCATTTCTGTTTTTCCTGCTTTCCATTGTGCTTTGTTCGAAATATTTTATGCTGTGTTTTCACCGTGTGTTGCTGAATTGAGGATAGTTTGGATAAACTTGTGTACTTGTACGGATGCACACTTAGTGTTCTGGTAATGGATCATCTCCATTTCATTAGCTTTTGGGAAAATAAATGAAATGGAGATGATATTCACTTTATAGAGTGACATTTATTTACTCAAGCTTAGTAATGGAGCTCAGTGTCATTTATTTACCAAGGGGGTCTAGCTTAGTTAGTTGAGCAGAGTGTGTGAATTGTTGTAAACCCTCTTAGTACCAGTCTTCAATTCCTATGGATAAAAAAAAAACTTAGTAATGGAAGAAATGGGGAGGGTCTTTTAACAAGTGTTCCATTATTTGGATGTTAAAAAAATTGCACTGAATTTGATATACACTGCTCTTAAAAGAATTTTTGTGTACAGGTTGAATTTCAATGAGTTCCCATTGCACAATCACATTGATCTGCAAGGAACATTTTTCTATATTAAAACACTAGCGGACCTTGTTTTGTTTCCTGATGGAGTTGAGTCTTACCTCCCCAGTTGACCATTGATATTGGAGTAAGTCGTCAATTTTATCCTTGGTCTATTACCCTCTCCTAATTGGTTGTTAAAGTAAAAAACACTGTTTAAGTAGTCCTAGAAGTATTAGAAAAAAATGCTAAGTAGTCTCTAAATTTATAAAACCCTTCAAATTGGGTCTTGAACTTCACTAAAATACATCAACTTAAAGATGTTTAATATCAAATACTTTGAGGATTACTTAAATAACTTCACAAGTAAGGTCTGAGATTTGAACCCAATCATATCAAACTCGTGTCTTTTTCTATATTTACATTTGAGCTGTATGATCCAGAACTCAATATACAGACTTGTATTTGCTGGAAAATTGATAATCCAATGAGTTAGTTAATGGTTAAAGAAAAATTATTGTGTCTCTCGAATGTACAAAGGCAATTTGTTCAACATTTAGTTTGCATTAGGAAAATGTTCTCTATCTGTGTGAATAAACTGTGATTATATATGGATATAAAATTGTTAGCAATGGTTGATTAATTGTTTTATTTATCTTTATTCTGAATCATGAATTAATGTAACACCTGTTCTTGTTTGATGCATTTGTCTCTTTGCCAGGATGATGCACAAAGGCCCGGTCAGCCTGGTTAGTGGTCAAGCACCTCGTCCTGCTGGCATTGGAGCACCTGTCCGAACCTAAAAGCAAATCCTAAGAAAAAGCCTTCATTTTAAGCTTGAACCATAAGCTAAAACTTTTTTTGTTGCCTAATTTTGAGGCCAATTCTAGGGTGAACCACCCAAACAAGTGGTGTACAATGGATCACTCTTATTTACCATAAGATTCATCTAATTTCATTTCTCTTATCTTAAACCTCTCCCACCAGATTCAAGCTCCTTCCCGGATATGCTCTGTCAGCCTCAGCCGGAGGCGATTTCGGGCAGCAGCGCTTCATTTTCTCCCCTTTTCCTTCTTTCTCTTCTTCCCCTCCTTCCCTCCCTAGATCTGATCCCCCCAATCTGCTGCGATCTCCTCCTTCCTCTTCGGTGTGCCACACAGATCCACACCGTTGTTGGGTTTGTTCAATGATGGTCAATCTTGATCTTGTGGTCAACGGTACATTTTGGTTTTGGGAGGAAAGAAAATGATTAAAAAGAATGAAATGTTGTTGCCAGGAATCATCTTTGACGTCAGATCAATCTAAATTTCACTTAATGTGGTTTCGTGGAGGGGTATTTTGTTCTAAATTTTTGCTACACGTTGGATAACATCTTTCTAGTTATAATTTGGCGGTTTTTATGAAGATTAATTGTAATTTTGTGGGTTTAGTGCCATAAACCTATGTCAAAATTCTTCTATGGTTTCTAATGACAATTTACGAACATGCCATTACCTTCCAATTGCTTCGTTGGAACCCAACTCTAGCGACGTTAATTAGAACGTTAAAGGTAAATACAACACTGCAATAGTTACAAAAGTAAGAATAAATCTGTATTTTCTACAAAGAAGACAAGGTTTTAAAAATAAAAGATCCTTAACCGTTTCTTACAATTTTTAGTTCTCGTTGAACATTTTTATGTATAGGTTAGAATGCTTTTATTTTTAGAAAATAAGGATGATCCTTCAAGATTTGTAGTTGCACATTTGATTACATTATTTTTTTCTAAAGTATTATCTGTGTTTGTGATGACATCTACAATATAAAGAGAACATGATCAACAATCAAATAAAAAAAGTAAAACATAATGTTAATCTATATAGAGATTAACATGTTATACATGGATTAGAATATAATATTAATTTCATAAAAAGATTATAACATATAACTCATTTTAGAAACTCATCCAATGTATAAAGGAGTTTAGCTAAATTGGTTTAGTAAGGTACATTGAGTTGTTATAAATCTTTTCATATTTAATTTTGATTCTTAGGATAAAAAAAGACTCATCCTGCCCGATTTTTAATGCACACCTCAACATCTATTTTGTATTTACATAGCTGATCAAATTAATGGCTTAAATAATATTTTAATCTTTGCAATTTAGTATTTTTTTAAAAAAAAATTTATCCTTGTATTTTTATGGAGATTTTAGTCCTTGCAAATTATTCTTTCTGTTTCTATTTATAAGATTCAAGTTTGATACGATATTTGTTTTTTTTTATAAGATCCAATTTATAATGTCCTATACATTAATTATTTTTATATTAGAATACCCCTATTTAAAAGAAGAAAAAAATGTATTTACAAATAATTAGAAGAGAGATGGGTATTAATAACAATGATAGTTTTAGAAAAAAAGTTATAAATTTAAGATAAATTTATTGCTATTAATTAAATTAACCAATTTTTTTAATTTTGATAAATTAAGTAATTGAGTCTTGTAAATAGGAATAAACTATAGTATGTTCATTTTATTTTTCGTTTTTAAAATGGTTTAGAAAACATTTTTCATTGTTTCAAGTGTTATCTAAACCGTTTTAAGTAAAAAAACAAAAAAACAAATTTGTCAGGAATAAAATCATTTATTTTTGAAAGGATGAAAAGTAAAAAAGTATTAAATTACATGAACTAAAAATATATTTAAGCCTAAATTAATTTAACAAACTCAAATAAAAGAAGATGGTGTATACTTAAATTAAGATTCTATAATAAGTTTAATGTCTATGCATTTACGGTGTATAATTCTTATAAATACTTATATAATAATTCATCCAAACACTTTATAAAATTATGCATCCAAATACTTTGGTGTAATTTATCTTCAACAAATTAATTTGACATATTTTACCTTCAACTTTTAAAAAATTTGCAAATTTCTCTTTGTTATTTATTATTGAAGGCTAAAATATATTTTTCATTCTTATAAATATCAAAATATTTGAAATTTGTTCCTAGGAAATTTTTTGTCTGTTTTTTTTTTCTTTACAAAATTGAAATGTGTCAAATTTTGGCTTGAGCTAGGTTTGCATAACCCGAACTTATGTGTATTCTGATATGGGACTTTTCAACTTTTTACATTGGTTAAAAGTACAACCGATGTAAAAATTCCTCTCAAAACCAACAGCCTATCAATCCCACTCTACACCCCAGCTGAAATGTGTTTGTATCCTCTCTCTGCTCAACAACATGCAACCCCTAAGCAAGCAGACCTAGGATTGTTCATGAATTTATGATTCAGAAGTCTTACAGTTGGCTTGAAAGGGCCAATGGCCACCCTATTGGAAAAAGGGTCCTTCATTAACAATTATTGCATGATGCTTGTGAATCCTACACTTGTAGAGGCTGTACATGCTTCAACACTTGATATTGCTTAAAGAATTTGACAAATCCAACAGAGAATCCAAAGATGAAACCGTGCTCCAACTTGTAACATAGTTGATCCTAATACAAAATATTGATAGTAGGAATTAGGAACTTTTGAAATCCAACAAATTGCTCTAATGGATTAAAATGTTGAACACAAAGTTAAATATTATAAAATTGCAAAACCACCATGACCCATGGCGAAACCCACCATGAATCCTTCGAACCACCCAATCGCAATCGCAAACGCAAACTAGCTCTCCTCACGAAACCCACCACGAACAACTTCATCGAAAACCCACTGCAAACATTGCTTCCTGTCCGAACCCATCACAAACCAAATCTCTTTCAACGTTTGAACCCTCAACGCCATCGTTGCGGTCCGCTACAGCCACGTGTTGGTGTTCAATTGATCAATGAAGTGACTTATATGTACAGTCAATAAACATGTAGGATATTCCAACACCAAAATTTTACACATCTTAATTTTAGGAGGATAAAAAATAGATAAAAGATTCTGTGAGGATTAATTTTAAATATTTTGATATTTATGTGAACGAAAAATATATTTTAATTATTTAATAAACACAAAAGTTGTGGGTAAATTTTGTAAAAAAAAAAAAGAAAATCAAAGTTTAGAATAAGAAGTGTAATTATTTTAGGAGTAAATCAGTGAAGGCTAAAAGTCTGAAAATTCTTAAAAATTTGAAGTAAAATACAATCAAATTAATTTATTAAAAATAAAATTGCCAAAAATTAAAAAATAAGAATAAAAAGTAAAATTAAGATTACATTTTATTGCACTAGTTTATTTGTATTTTGTTCGTTTATTAAAACTTATTTGCTAAAAAGATAATTTTATCAATAAAATAAGAAGTTTTGTGTTTTTTATGTATTTTTTAAATTGTCGGGTTTCATAGGTTCTTGCGGTCTCACAACAGAGTCAATGTAGAGTTTCATGCAATCATGAACGTCTTCAGTCAGCTTGGGATGCTGGCATTCGTCAAGTAATTTGCGAGTGTGATTCTCTTCTTGCTCTGCAATTGCTTCAAGGGAACAACATTACATAACACCCTTATGCATCTCTCATTCAAAGAATCAACAGCTTCAAAGCTCGGCAATGGAACATCTCCTTTCAGGATATTTATCGTGAAAGGCAATCAATGCGCGGACTTTCTAGCTAAGCTTGGATCATCTTCAAATGCAAACTTTCATCTTCTGGAATTGAATTGAGTCCTTCCTGGATGAAGCATCTTCTGCTTGCTGATGTAGTTATGTTTGGTTTTTTTGTTTGCTCGTTTTGTTCTGTATTTATTTCCCACTAATAAAAAACAAAAACTGTTCTTGCTGGTGTTCCAACACGTTGTTGATTTAAGTATTACTAATTTGGTTTTGTTAAACAATATCTCAAATTCGACTCTTATAGATAGATAGAAAAACATAATTGATAAGAAAGATTTTTCTAAAGATAATTTGACTTTCTCAATAAAATTTAGTCATCAGTAAATTTAGTAGATATTTTAGATCAGTATCATCATGATGAAAAAAATTATTTTTATTTAAAAAGATAATTTTCTACTTGTTTTTAAGAAGTAATTCATATATGATTTTTTAAAAATTGTTTTTTTAAATACTTTTTTGCTAGCGCTTTTTAATTTTAAAAAAACTAACTCATTACCTATTTCTAACATTTTGTTTTTAAAATGTGTATGTAAATAAAATTATTTTCTTAAAATTTTCAGTAATATATCATATATAGTTACATTAAAATTGTTGATGTGAAAGTAGCTATGCTTGTGTTGCTTTTACAGCTAGGGAGAGACCTTTAATTTAGCCCATGAAATCATTAAGCGGCAAAAACCTGCAGTAGTTCTTTAGCAATCTTAATTCTTAATATGCATTCTTCTCTGATGGGGCAATTTGTCTTAATTGCCACTACTAGAATTATGGCATTCTACATCGCGCGATCTACAACGGTTCTGGAGAACCGTTTTAGTAAAAGGCGCGGTGGCAATTTTGCAATTATAGAGAAAAAAATAATTTTTCACGTCGTACATTCTAAGGCGGTTATAAATAACCGTCTTAGAATGTATGGTAGTGACAAACTTGTAATTACGTACAACGAAGTCAACGACGGGTTTTGACCTAGGACCGTCGTAGTATTACGAATATAAAAACTAACCTAAACCCGCGGCGCCGCTACTCAGTCATTCTCGCAGACCATTCACGTTTCTTCCTCAGTCATTGTCGATCTCCGTCAAACTTTTTACCTTGCCCCTTGAAGCTCACCCACATGGTGTACCTCAAACCCTGAACCTCACCCACATTGTGTACCTCAAACCTAGCCTGCTGTCTCAAAAATATTAGGTTATACGCCACTGTAAAGGAAAGGGTTTTAACTTCTAAGTGGATCAAATTTCTTGTGAATTGTTTCATCGTGCAGTCCATGTCCCAATTGCCCTAGCTGCGCTACCACACAATACTCAATACCTTTGTTAACAACGACGATTGTTATTCTTCCCTCCCTCGTCGCATGCAACTTATCTATCATTATTTCTCAAATCTAAAAGGTACTCCAATTATTTGTCCTTTTTATCAATCAATAGCAACTACTACATGTTATATAGTTTATTCTTAATTTTCGGAGTAACGATAATATTGTTGATGTTTTATATTTTTCACAGGTTGAGTTTTTGTTACGATGAAAGTGATGAAGAAGGGGAAAAGACACTCACACAGTGGGGAAAAGAAGAAGAATAAGAGGTACAGAGAACAAAACCTTGATGTTGAGATAATTGTTGCCACGCAGAACAGTGAAGGTAAACTATGTTGATATTATGCTTTCATATTCATCGCATTTTGTTGAGTTGTCCCTGAAATAAAGTGGTTGTTTTGTTTCATTGGATAGTGCCAATGGAATGCAGGTTAAAGAGGCAAAAAAGTGCTCGATATGTCAGACAATTTACTTATTCGATTATTTATGCAATAAAGATTTTGATCGAGTGTCTGTTATAATATATAGGTTGACAATATTGTTTCTGTTGGATGATTGGTGGTTTATAAACTGAAAATTGGTGGGAAAAGCCTTAATTTTTATTTCAAAAAGTAACTTATGTCTAATGGTTTATAAATTGTTGCGAATAAGATGGTAAATTTAACACGTGACAATATTCCCAGGGCGATTATTTAATAATAAAAAAAAACCAAAATCAAAAATCCAAAAAAAAACAAAAGAAAAACTATCTAAGACGGTTATTTAATAACTGTCTTAGAATGATCGAGAAACTAAGACGGTCATAAGAAAAACTGTCGTAAAAAATTAAGTTCAAAAAGGTTATTTTAAGACGGTTATTAAGAAGAGCTGACTTAGAATCTCAAACATACTACGACGGTTATTTAATAACCGTCTTAGATTTTTCATGTTGTGGACTCCATTTTAAGACGGGTGACATGAAAACCGTCTTAGAAAGTAATAGTCACTAAGACGGTTAGCCTTGAGGACCGCCTTTGTAAGATGAACATTCTAAGACGGTTATTAAATAACCGTCTTAGAAAACATAATTATCTACGACGGTTCATAAACCGATGTAAAAAGTGTAGTACCAATTTACGACGCTGCGTTCTAAGACGGTTCAAAACCGTCTTAGAAGGTCTTCTAGAACCGACTTAGAAAACACAATTTGTAGTAGTGTGCATTTGTTGCTATGTGAGACCTGTTGGCAGCATAATCGTATCCTTCTGCAGTGGTGACCCTGAGCAAGGTCGATTCAACATCGATCAACAACCTATGATCCCATCATCTCATCTAACCAATTTCAGTAATCAAACTGACAATGATTAACAAGATGCACAATAAAAGGTGACACCACATCTTTCGTTTTTCATTTTTGGTACACACCGTGATGTGAACAACTGAATGTTATACCATAAATGATTTCATGGCTATAGGAGTTTAATTTTTTATATTTGAACTAATTTGGACATATTAGTGAAAGATGATCTATACATCATTGATCAATGCAATGATCTATAATCTTTTAACACAATTTTGGAAAAGATCTGAGTACTTGAATTTGTTCCTAACAAAGATCTTCCAAATTTTATGACTTATTCTTTTATCATACGTATTAAAGATTTTTTGAAGAGTACCTGGTGCATGGCCCTCATCAAGGCCTTCAAAGGTGGAGAATTGATTTTTGCACAGCTTGCCATCTGGGTAAATACATGAAAAACCACCATAAGCCATTCTTCTAACCAGAGTAGCTAACATTATTTTACAATGCAAAAAAAAATAGTATTTCAAAAAGAAGCACCTCATCATCCAGCTTGATATACCCAAATGGCAACTTGGGGTCACTTTCACCCCCCATCATATTTATAAGCATTTCAATTACCATCACAGAATATATCTCCACTGGTTGGCCAGATTTAACATGCTCATAAGATAATATATGCAGCATCATGAAGAGGTCCTGAAACATGAAAAAGAAATGCAAACAGAAAGTAATTTTCGCATTCATATAGGAAGTGACATTTTCTGTAATTTGATCTCCGGGAAATTAATTAAACCACACAATAAAGCTTGAAAGATTTTCCTCATTCCTGTTCCATATATCATCATTCATTCAAACAAGTGACAAATGGCAAAGAATAAACGTGTGTGAATAATAAATGAATCCAAAAGGGTGTTTTTTTTTTTTTTGCATCTTAGTTGTATTATATAACTTACAATTACCAGGTATAAAGTAAGATTTAGAAGGGAAAAACAACGAATATACTTGGAGCTGATTATTTCTTATGCAACAAATGTATAAATAGGAGTTTATGATTCAAAATATAGAGATCCCAAGATATCATATTAATCTGAGAAGGATTGTCTAACAATATTCCTTAACAAAACAAATTCATAAGCATGTATATGCACCGCCACAAACTATCATCAAACTCAGGCATCCCAAGTATCCCACCAACCAAAGCATAGATAAATATTAATGATTTTCTTTAAATTAATTTTAAAGTAACATAATTTTTGTTTTAAATTTTTTTATTATGAAAACAACTTCGATATAGAATTTTAGTCTAACACAAAAAGCTATTATTTAACTCAAATATTAATTCTAAATGGTAGGAGTGTTCATGATTTACTTATTTACATAACTATAATCATACTTTATAAATAATTAGATTATAAGTGGATGTTATAATTATAACCATAACTAATTTTTAAATATGAATATAATTTAATATAACAAGTTATTATTTTTAAAATGTGGCTATATAACTAGGTATAAATAAACTAATTATATAATTAATTATATAGCAAGTTATATCTAAAATTAATTACATAATTAATTATTGATGAATAAAAAAGTTATTTGAAATAACTATTTCTATAAAATTAGTTATAATTTTATAACTATAATTATTTTTTATATAAAAATGAGTTATTTGAAATATTTATAATTATAAGATTAATTATAATTTTATACCTACTTTTATATAACTAGTTATATTTATTTTCTTAAAACTAATTTTTTTGAGCATCCTTATTAAATCCAGAATCAATTTCACTTGTAAACCAAAACGAGAACATTTAACCTAAAATGACAATAACCGGTATTTCAATGTGATTATGATCTAATAACGGAATCCAAACACCCACCACATTGAACTATAATTTCACACCAAACAAAACATAATCAAAGAACCCTCTAAATGAGTAGCCATCAGTGGAAGTAACATATATAGAGCAAGCCACGTCCCAATTTCAAATTACTAATTAACGGCAAACCTCAAGAAAGAATTGAATCACTCCCATAAGAATCAAAATCAATAAAATCAAATAAACTCTTGTGCAAATAACAATGCATCATAACCCAAGTGAGAGTAACCACCCATCGGCCAGTTGCAATCTCTTGCCGGAAAAACACGTCACCTGACGGCGGTGCTAAACTCCAAACCCCTTTCAATGTTAGTAACTGCTCTTCTGCGCAAAGACAGGAACTTTAGCAATGACACACTTAATTAGAGAGGAGGAGTTATGTGGAAAATAAGTGCAAGATGACGAAAGGGTTTGACATGCATGTATAAAGAGAGAGAGTGAATAACATGTCGAAGGGGAAAAAATGATGTAACTGTCTAAGTGCTTTTAATTGAAGTGATGAAATAGTCTGTGGGTCAATAACTGATATAGTCCAATGCAAGATGTGGTTTTCAAAGTCTATAGTGGTTTTATTTTTTATTTAATCATTTTTTTGTGTATATAAGGAACAAAGTTCATGCTTCCTGGCACAAAAGTGAGTTAGCAGAGTCAGTGAGAGTTTCCTTAGTGCTTTAATTGGTCTGGACTTAGAAATTGAGGTTCAGAGCTTGCAACAAAGCTGCATTGCTATAAACTTTCTGCAATTTATGTAGTAAATTTTTCTTTCATTCCCCTGAACTTGGTGTTGTTGTAGGTGGCAATCATTGAGGTATGGCTGCAATATTGGGGCCTCATGGGAGAATTTCTGTGACCCAAAAGTACTCTTTTTTTTTAGTCATTGGTTTTTTGTCTATAGTTGCTTCTTTGTCCTCGTTATTTGTGTGATTGAATTGTTGAGTTCTCATTATTTGTGGTGTTAATTTTTTCTTCTAGTCTTCCTTGGAATCCCAGAGCTGAATTCTAATTTTTGTGAATCTTGATGTCTGTATGTTTGTGAATTGTGATATTCTGTAACTTCTTGTTTGATCCATGCAACCAACCTTGCCTAATGGGATCGATGAAGCTTAAGTGGTTGTTGTTATTGTTGCTTATGATATACTAAATCTCTCAAATGTTTATGAACTGCTGATCTGATAGATTTGCATGGCCAGCCGTGAAGCTCTTGAAGTTTCAATTGGTTTAATTTAGATTTTCTATACAACAGAAGCCAATAAATTTCACAAGTGCTTCAAAACCCGTAGATAATATACTAATGGTTTGAAAATTAGGCAAGGAATCTAAAGCTAGATATGTCTTCAGTTAACAATTATTAATTACCCTGCAATATTGGCTCATTTATTTTAAATATAACTAGGTATAAATGTCCCATATTTAATCCTGGGTTCACCCAAATGGAATTTGCCTAATTATTCTTTTTGCTTTCACGTCTGATGTTCTCTCGTAAATATATGTTAGTTGCATGAGTTGTTTTGTTGTTTTACATTTGTGACTGAAGTTAATGATGAGATATTGTTTGTGTTGTTGTCTAGGTTTTTTTTTAACTTGAGACTTGAGTTATAATATCTGCACCAATGGATGATAAACAAGAAAATTTGTTACCATCATCCTTGTCTAGTCAGCTGTTATCAATTGATGAGGAACTATGGCAAATAACTAAAGAGAGATCACAAGAGATACTATCGATAATTGAGCCAAATATATAATCGGAGCCAAACAAGAAGAATACTATTGCTTATGTTAGAGGCTAATTGGAGATCACTATGGTGCAGAGGTTAGAGTATTTTGATCTAATAATCATAGTTATAAATTTTTATTGCTAAAGTTGGTGTCTTACAATAGGTGTTTTCTTTGTTTAATGAATTTGTTTTCTTGTCCTCATAATTAGTTGAGTGTTTTTGTAGCGTTTGTTGCTTTAAATGATTCGTATATAGTTAGATTTGTTTTTATGTATGTTATATATGAACGTACTTTGATTTCTTTTTTATAAATTATTGGTGGAAAAATCTTTTCCTTTTTTCCTATCAAACTTTCCTTTTAAACTAGTTACATTTGAAAGTGATTTTGTTTTTTTAGGTTTAAATACCTTATTAGTCTTTATAATTTAGTGTTTTTTCTTTTTTTATTCTTGCAACAAAAATTTATTTTAATTTTTGTAAATTATTTTTATTTTATTTTTTGTCCTTTAAACAATTTAGATTGTATTTTCTTCAATGTTTAAAGCGCTATCTAAATTACTTTAAGGATGAAAAATAAAATAAATATAATTTACAAGGATTAATACAGAGAAAATTATAAGAATAAAAAAATTAAATTATAAGGACTAAAAAAATATTTAAGTCTATTATTTATTGTATTGTTTCATTATCTTAACATGATTTTTTGACCATGTTGTTGACTTGGTATACTTTTATCATACCTTATATGCCCAAATTGGCACCTTCCCCTTCCAACTCCATCTTTCCCCCCTTTTATAATTAGATATCTAATAAAAAACATAAAAATCATGCCATGGAAATCAGGTTATCATTTGCAAGTCTTATGATCAATATAGTCCTACATCTGCAGGTTGGCTTAAGCTTTCAATGTTGTGTTTTGTTTATTTTACATTGTGCACTTACTCTGACCTTGATCACTAGACATTAAAACTTTTTTTCATTTAACATGATACTTCATAGAATCACAAGCATGCCTGAATTGTACCCTACCAGCATAGCATTTACAGCCAGAAAATTAATTGCTCTAGTGAGCATCGTTGACATGAGGAACTAGACACTGTTTCCAAAAGGCTTGATAAAACTATTATTGTTTTATAGCTTTCATACTTCATAATGATAAAAAGACTTGAGAAATTTATGTAGATCATAGTATTACCCCATGGAAAAGTTTTTATAGTGGGGAAGATCTTTATGTATGGTTTAAGAGCATCTATAAGTTCAATACAACTTAGCATGCTGGTGAAAAATTGCATCAAGGCATACTCAAATATCACTTTAGATAAATCTTTATGTATGGTTACTTTTTTATAAACATATAGTTCTCTTCCACTTATATACTACCTTTATACTTCCTGCAGCCAATTTGAGTCGAATAAGACTTGCTTTTTCCCTTGGTGCTCAAAGGCTCAAGCAAATCCTCACTCTCGCGGGAGAAAACATGGGTGCAACACTTGAGAAGTTTTTCTTCAACACTTTGGCATGGAAGATCCGAAGAGTCTGTCCTCAGTGGAGATTATGATAGTTACTTTGGTGGGTCACAATATGTTCATCAATATCCTAATTATGCCATGCCAGTAACTACTGTACATTCCAATTTTCCATCTTCACCTCATCGGGACGATATCCTTGCACATGCAATCGACACAACAAAACTGGAGTGAAGGCGATTTTCTTGCATTGTTAGCACAACAAAATTGGAGTATGTTTTATCAAAGTGGTACTGAAGTATATATCCCAAGACAAACACCCTTTCATCCAACTTACAGCCTTGGAGAAGAAGGAAGATCACGAGGAACAGGCACATATATACCTGACTTGGTATATTTTCTTTCTTATCAAACTTTATCTATTTATGTAATACACACGAAATCATCCTCAAAATGGTTGCATCTTGTAGAGTTATAATTGCTACTGCGATGTACGTGGAAGGCGAACAGGCCAAAGATATTTCCTTATGCAAAGCACAATGCATTCATTACTCGAATCATCTCCCAAAAGTCAACAAGTGAAAGAGTTTCTTTCCGAGACAAAACCATTTGAGCTTTCAAATGAAGACTTCCCCCTTCTTCTTCCAGAAGTTCACAAAGTGTTAGAAATAATTCAAGTCCCACATTGGCTAAAAGTAATTCCACATTAAAATATATAAGTGAAGGATAACTCTCACCCCTTGAACTAGCTTTTGGAATTGAGTTAGGTCTTTCACATTATACACTCTAAGATGATATTAGAGTCTGAAACTACGCTTCTACTAGTTCTCGCTTTGGGATGACAAACACCCAATGTTTGTCAACAAAGGGTGAGAAAGATGATTCTGGTGTTTCATCATCTCAAGTAACTATGTTGGTAGTTCCAAAGGTGGCATTGAAGGGCAAAGAGGTATCTTCTGAGAGCATTGAGAAGATGAATTGACAGTGTTATCATCGATATTTTGTAGGATATTAAACGACATTCTAATGTGTTGTTGGTGGGGTCATGTTCTCATCTAATAACTTGAAAATAATAGTTAAATGTTTCCTTTTTCTTTTTAGATATGTCAATTTGGGAGAAAATAGATAGCATAGTCTTAAGTTAACCGATTTTTTTTCTGCTGTGGTGGGAATACTTTACCATTACTCAAAGGAACGAAATGACAATATATATGTTCGGATGAACTTATACATAAGATGTTAAATAAATCTTTTGATTTTTTATATGCTTGTTCTTGTGACTATGTTTGGATTTTGGGTACTGGCAGAAGAATACTATGTTTGGATCAGTAATAAAGAATGAAACAAAATGGATTGAACATAATGTGGTGATATAGAATAGATTGTAATGAAATAATAATATTATTTTGGTTTAAATATGTTGAAAATTCTTAAAATATATTTCAACTTTGTAATTAATTTTTGAAATTTTTGTTTTTAGTTGGATCTCTGAAATTTTAAAAATTTTGTATGAGATGACTACTTCTAAACCACAACCACCATCATGACGTATGGATTAGTTAGTTAGTTAAACATGAACATCAGCATTTTGTATAAAATTGTGTTAGAGATATCAATGATATTAGGTGTCACTTGAATTTTTTTTATGGAGTAATTTTATATCAATGGTTGGTATTTTTTTCCCTCCCTTTCCAGTTGCCCTTGGTTGTTTTTTTTCTCCCTTTGTCCCTTCTTCTTCCCCCCTTTCAGATCTGAGATGCCCTCCATCTCTTCATCTGAGTTGCTCCACCATTACATCATAATAATCTTCTCTGCTGAGGAGGAGCGGTGATTCTGATGTCGGCGTTGGAATCCAGAATGATCTTCTCTGCTGTTGGCACCAGTTGGAAAATGATTGCTCCACGTAACCATCGTCTCGCCGTCTTAGATGGGCGACGGAGTGTGGCGATCGTGCCCTCCAGATCCAAATCGTTTTGCGACGTCTCAAAGCACTCTCACTTCTCCGATTCTTGAGAACGTGTCTCATGGCCAGCTTCAAACTCGATTGTCTGTGCCTTTTGATTTCGTAGTCACAGTGACTCGCAATTTTTTTTTATGTTGATTTGGTATTGTAATTTTCTCAGATTTATTTCTTGAATCTAGTATCATAAATTTCTGCTGTTGGCTTTTGTACAAATTTCTCAGATCTGAAATGAAACTGATTATCTTCATAACTTTTATCATTGGATTTTTTGTTCTCAGTTGCTTGTTGCTTACTTGAAAGCCATTAATGGCCATGGAGAAGCAATAGGTCTATCGATGGCAAAGAGGTACACCATGCCATTTATCCCTGACTTTATACTATAACTTACTCTCAAGTTAACAGACACTTAGCACGATTTAGACGAAGTACAGTAACACTAATGTTTTATAAAACTTTTGAAGATTGATAGACTCAGCGAAAAGAAAATAAATTTGATGTGAAATTTAGATATATATTCCAGAGATCTTCAATACATTTAAGCATGCTATTTTATTATTTAGATCTTTTGCCATAGCACCATTTGCATAAAGGACATAATGGAATAAGTTATAATTATTTATTTTGTATATTATCTTTATTCTAGAAATATTTTGTATTTTATATTCTTATTTTCAAAAAAGAACTTTCAAAGAAATAACATTTTGTAAGAGAATAATTTTTGAAAAATTGTTTACCAAAAAAATTAACAGTTCTGGAATTTTTTTAATGAATATCTTCGATAATTTTTTGTAAGAAAATACTTCATTCTAAATTTATTTTTAATTAAAATAATTTTTAAAAATCTATTAGTGTAGGTATTTAAACTCAAATATTTACACAGACAATGCATAATTGACAACAACTATTGTCGAGCTTTAAAACCGAATTTAAAAAAAAAAAAACTCTTATGGCCACTTTCTAATGTTTGATTTTTTCAGTGATTTTATGATAATACATGGAACAATAATAATCATCAATAATTCAATACCCATAAGAAAGTTTACACGTTCAGCACAATCGATGTCCTCCAAAATGCAAAAACACTGAAAATTTAAAACCCAAAAATCCATGTTCCAAAATGCACACACAGAACTCAAGAATTGATGAGCCAAATAATTAGAAGTCAATCCCGAAAATCATCCCAACAAAAATTAAGCAAATTGCAATTATCACATGAAAAAAAAAAATCAAACCAAAGGGAGAAATAAGACACTTTACTTCCAATAGTGAGAGGCTAAGAAGAAAACAAGTGAAGATGGTTGAACAAATTAAGGCACATAAAGCAAGAATGCACGAGAAAAAAATGTGTATGTCACTCTAAAGAGGCTTGTGTTTAGGGTAAAATTAGTAAAGATAAAATAGTTATTTCATATTTTAGAAGCTTTGATTATATTAGCTACTGAAATTGAGAGAAGAAAAATATGATAAACAGTGTAATAGTATGGATCATGACTATCCACTTCCACTATGTTTTATCTTAATTTTCACAAACCAAATAATTAAATAAGTTCTCTTTTCACTCCATCTCTATCCATCTTGCCCTCTACCACCAATCCAAATATAACCTATATGGTAAAATCCTAAAAAGATTATACATTAATCGTGTCAAAAAATTTACATAATCATTTAATCATAACTCACCATATATGATAAGTTTATTAATTTTTAAAATAATTATTTTAAATGATAATTTATGATTAAATGACGGTGTAAAACTATTTTATAGTATCAGTGCATAAACATTAAACTCTTATAAGATGCTATCTCATTTCAAAAAACTCCAATCATAATTAAAAATAAATTGAAAAATTAAAAGTGACTAAATAATTAATATATTAACATTTTACCTATTTTTAATTTTCAAAAATAAATACTACCATAAGTTTTAAAAAATAATATTACACACACAAATAATTTTTGTTAGTAGAGAGATTTGAAACTCTTTCCTCTTGCGCATGAAGCTTGATAGTTAACTATGTAATTATGACACTTTGCAAATCACAAGACTTTTCAATTGCAGAGATATTCAAACTTGTAGGGTACCAAATTCATGATTTTTTCTACAACCCTCTAATCTGTAAATGATGCCTCACCAAGAAGCCACATTTGATTCACAACATCCACTAATATGCCAAAATCATCTTTGACAGATTCATTGTCCTTCATCTTCATCAATTCAAATTCTTTCTTCAATGTGAGAAGCCTAACAAATTTGACCCTATTACTCCCTTCAAATTCATCTTGGATCTTGTCCCACACCTGTGTTGGTGTTTCCCAGTCCATGGTTTTGGTAAAAATGTGATATGCAAGTTGTGAATGCAAGCAAGTGATGACTTTATCTTTCTTCAGCCTCTCCTCCTCATAAGCTTTGATCTAAGGCATATTAGGATTTTCCCTCAATGGTGATGGATAAACTTCAGATATTACAAAATTCCATAAACCTTGAGACCTTAAAACAAATTTCATCTTCACAACCCAAATGTGATGGTTTTCACCATTAAACATTGGAATGGCATGTGGAGAATTGTTGGAAGTTGACACATTTGCACCACAATTGGTTGGAAAATAAATTGCTCAGTAAGTCAATAGTGTTTGCATTCAACCTCACTTTGTTTATCGCTCAATAAAAAAAAATCCTCACAGGCAATAAAAAATCAAGCTCTAGATTCCACTGTTGAAAATATTTTGTAAAATAAAATATAGAATTAGTCAGGAACGAATTTAGAGGGGATATGGGCCTCCCCCCTCTCAACACTCTTTATGTATATGTATGAGAAAATGAAAATAAAAATTATTTAGAGAAAAAATGAATAAGAAAAATAGGGTATTAATGAGTTTAAATTTGCTTAATTTTCTTACAAGATCAATATAAGGATTAAACAACTAAAAGCTTAAGTTTTAGATCCACAAAAAAAAATTATAAAGCAAAAAAGACCATATATATTAATAAAAAGGGCACATATATAGGTAAAATGACTTAATATATAACTCTCTCATTTAAATAAAAAATTTCTGATAAATAATCAAATTCTTCTTTGAAAGTGTGAAATGAAGACAAATGGGTCCCTAAGAGATAAAAAATATAAATTTAATCTTTGAATTTGTAAAAAGTACAATAAATTAGTTTATATTAAAATTTATAATATTCAATTATTTTAAAACATAATAAATTAAGTTATTAAAAAAATAAAACAACATATTTTAAAAATATTTATGAAAAAAAAATTGTGATTCTAAAGCTATCCTATCAAATTAATCCTAAAGAACCTATTTCATGAAGCTATGCATAGTTGGTGGGATGCTTTTCGTTAAATATGAAGATACTATGGTTTCACAGTGCTTTGTTTCACTGCAATGATAAAACATTATTTCACTATTTTATATTCTAACTAGATAGTACATGGGTAATTTTGGAGGGATAAATTTTTAGAATTATATAAAATTATGTTAAAAAATTACTTAATTTTTTTATTATTAATTTCTTATATTATATTGTTGAAGAAAATTAAAATTAATTCTAATGTTCATAATATAGAACATATGTGTTAATAAAAAATAATATGAGATAATTGAATGTGATTATATAAAATGCTCATAAAATAGTACCTTAATATATATATTTTTTTACATTTTTATTTTATCTTTCTATATAGCGTTAATCTCAAGATATTTTCTTTAAATAACTTTGTCACATATTTACAAAATAATATAAATGATTCAATCTAAATATTGATATATTTTAAAATAAATATATCATAAGACACGACATACCACAAAATAATATAAATGATTCAATTACAATACAGATATATTTTAATAAATACATATTTGAAATTCATAAATCTTAAATTGATATTGATTAAACCAATCAAATATAATTATGTGGAATCAATTAATGCATTTTAAATTTGGAAAAAAAGGTGGGACATCCTTTTATTAGAATGTGACGTGTGTTTTATATAATATACTGGTGCGACGCATGGGTAAATTTGGAGGATTTTTTTAAAATTATATTAATTTTAATATTATTAAAAAATATATAATCAATTTAAATATTCACAAAACATAATTTATTAATTTATCTATTTTATTTCATTGTCTTCCCGTATCAATAAAGCATTTGTAATATTTTTAAAATTTTAAAATTTCAGATAAGAATTCATAACCTTTTTCAAGTACCTAAAACTTATAAATTTTAATTAATTCAATTTAAAAAATATATTTTTTAAAAAATGAATTGAAATTGATTATAAATATTAATTACATTTTTAAAATTTAAAGTTTCAAGAAAGAATTTGTAGAAAAATATATTAAAATTAGTACATTCAAAGATACTTCTAAATGATGAAATAATTATCTACTTTACTTTTATATTCAAAACATAATTTATTAAAATTTAAAAATTAAATTTATTAAATCTTAGTTTAACTATTTTATTTCGTTGTTTCCTGCTATCAATAAAGCATTTGTGATATTTTTGAAAATTTCAAAATTTCAGAGATAAGTATTCATAAATATTTTCAAATAATTAAAATTTATAAATTTGAATTTAATTTTATATTCTATACTATTCAATTTCAATAAATTATTTATAATATTTTGAAAAGTTTCAAGTTTGAATAAAACATTTATAAAAATGAAAATAATTAAAATTAGTACATTCAAAAATTATTAATTTAATATTCTATTAATGTATTGAAGAAAGAATTA
Organism: Glycine max; assembly: GCF_000004515.6. NCBI lineage: Eukaryota > Viridiplantae > Streptophyta > Magnoliopsida > Fabales > Fabaceae > Glycine > Glycine max. Next base: position 5,415,938 of record NC_038252.2, on the reverse strand, counting down.
GGGAATGATGAAATAATATAAATTTAAAAATATGTATTTCTTTTTTTTTAAATCATGTATATCCCTTATAAAGTATTCAGTAAAAGAATCCCTTGTAAAGTATCAAATATTTATCTACTTTATTTTATATATCCCTTATTCGAATTCAAATCAGTTACAAATATTAATTATAATTTTATATTAATATTCCATAATTACCATGTTATATTAGATTTAATGAAGTGTTAGGAATTTAATTCAATTCAACTAAGAAAATCTAATATTAATAAAAATTTAAACTCAAATCTACTTTTATAATATTATTTGTTTCAAATCATGCATAGCAAGAGGGAAATCGTCTCAGGTGGAGTCTACAAATTTGTAACAATTTTTCTTCTCAGCCGCCTTCAAACAAATCAATGAAACTCATTTTATTCTTGTTTCACTTCTCATTTCACCTAAAACAAATAAAGTGTTAGGAAAAAAACCACAAAATTTGAATTATAATGAATTTCTGGTGAAAGAAAATGGAAGTGTTAGAGAAAAAAAAGAGTAATTAGTATTTGCAACAAAATCAAAATTAAAAATTATGACATAGTAGAGAAAGAAATTAAAATGGAAGAGAGAGAAAAAAATAATGTGAATTTTCGTTTAAAATCTGAATTTAAAGAAAATAAATAAATAATAGTCATTACACCAAAATTTACGTAATTAAATAAGTACATAAAGAAGTTTAAAAAATCAAATTCGAAAGAGTTACAATAAAAGGTAGAAGAAAAGTTAAAAAATAAAACTCAATTAATGAGTTACATGGTTACAAAGTTAATATATTGGACAAGAGTACATAAAATTAATAATAAATATTTTATAAAACTCATTATTAAATATTAAAAATTAAATATTTAAATTATTGTGCAAAAAGAATTTCGCCCTCACCCCCTTATACATTCCAGAATCCGTCCATGCATACAGTGAAACTTGCAGAGAAAATAGAAAGATTAACAATGAAAATAGTCATTTAAATTCATGAGAATGTTTATATATAGGCTTACAACCGATCTAATATTCTATTAGATTTATTTGAAATTTAAATTAACCAATTGAAACAAAAGGATTAAAGCTAAAATCTGCAACAATAATAAAGCTCTATCTAAAACTTAAAATTTCCCGGCTAGAAAATCAGCTAGAATCATAATGATCATGCTGACATCTACCAAATACTGGTTATTCATTCGGAGTTGGGGTAAATCATAAGCCTTTGTGTCACAATCTTTAACATCTTCTATCACAGTTATGCCATTGGATTTCAATGCGGCATAATTTCCAGAATTGTAAGACTGTTTAGCCTGTGTAAGGGAAAGCAACACATCGTCATAATCCATAATGCATGAATTATAACGTTGTTTCGTTTGAGTGTTTGTAGCTTTTCTAATGTTATAGCTAATTTGGCCGATAGTATCAAAAGCATTAACATGAGCCATGTTAATGAGATACAAGGAAATGCTACCAAGATCTACACCCGAAGTTGCACCTGGTACTGAGCGTAGAATATTGTCACAACTGTTAGGGTTGTTGTGTTTTGAGCAAATGTTGCCTATTTCCACAATCCTGGCTGAACACAAGGAAAACACAAAACATAGAAGAAGTAAGAGGGAAGGGAGGAGTGGGTGTTTAACAAAAGAATGAACCATCATGCTTCTTCTAATTTGTTTCTTTCACTTAATTGGAGTTTTGGGATTACAAATTAAAGAGGCTAACCAATTTATAATAACGTGCTTGTATCACAACACATTATCTTTGGTATATGCATGATGGTACGTTTTTTTGTTCAATAGGGAGCTAGAAGCATTAATTAGCTTTTATGCCTTTTTGCGATTTTCATGTATTAATTTAGGAGTGGATTTATATATACCGATTGGATTGATTCTCAAATTTCTGTCAATTTCTAAAATTACCGAGGATCTTGAGGGGTTGTACCTGGGGCATTTAGATTTTTTTTTTTTATAATGAAAGGTTATTTTTTTATTTATGTGCATTCATTACCATAAATAATTTATAACATCCACACTCTCTACGTTTTGGTAGTTAGAGGATGTTTGGGAAGGGAATTTGATGTTACATATATGTTATGATTTTGCTTGTCTGTATATAATTAATGAGTTAATATAATATGGGTTCAGAACCTATCTTCTTTTTGTATATTTGGTAGATATGTTATGATTTTGCTTGTCTGCATGCATCTAATTAATTAAATTTATTTTGAACGTTCAGATTTTTTTTAATGAAGAATTTTAATTTTAATTAAACTTAAATATATTTTTATCTCTAATAAATACTTAATTTTTGAGTTTGTTCTGTAATATTTTTTTTCATTAATTTCCTAATAAAATAAAAATTTTGTTACTGGTCTTTGATATTTTGTTTTAGTCTCCGATAAATTAATGAATTTTGTATTTATTTTTTGATAAATTAGCAAACTTTGTTTTAATTTCGACTAATTATAAATGAAAAAAATTTATTAGATAGCAAACACAAAATTTATTAATTTATTAGGGACAAAAAAAGTGTTAAGGATAAAAAATAAAATTATTATTTTATTAGAGATTCAACACAACAAAAATTTATTAGAAAACATACACAAAAATTGAATATTTATTAAGAATGAAAAATATAAGTCTTTTAATTATATACTTGTTTGCTCTTTCATTATTACTAAAAGTATATTTTTTACAAAATAAAATATTATTATAAATTCAAAAATCATTTTTTTGAATTTTAAAATATATAAAGATTTTTGTATATGAGGAGAAGGAAAGGAGGTGCAGGGATTCTGGATCCGGGTTGAGGTGGGGGAGATGGTTTTGTATAAGAGGAGAAGGGAAGGAGGTGCAGGGATTTGCTGATTAGACAAAAGAGGGATTTTACAGAGATTGATAGTGCCAATAACATATCTTGTAGTGGGAATAGTTGTTCCTTGTTGATTTATGGGACTTTGGACTATTATTGGATTATATCGAAAGTCCAAAAAAACACCAAAGGATTTTTGAATTGAATAACACCTTTACACTGATTTTTGTTCTTAGTTTCCTTTCAATTTCCCTTCAATATTTTCAAGATTAGAAAATATATTTTTCATTTTCATTTTCCATGAATCTTTTTCCAGTCGTCACACCTCAAAAGAGCTTATTCTTATTGTGAGAACAACACCACCACATATATTTTAGGAGCAATTTTTAGCGAGTCATGCTCAAACTCTAGCATTTGTATGGGTGTTGGTGAATTCCAACAGCCAAGGATTGAGTGTCTTCTATGATGATGGCTACAATATGAATGAAGGACATTTGAGTATTCTTATGGGACTTAACCCTTATCAGAAAATAATTGGAGTTTTGAAATCTCAAGCCAATTGGTTATAGTCACATCATGTTAGTAACACTGTAAACAGGGATTGATTTTGTTATTTGTAAATGTAGTGTCATCATACCACAGTCCACAGAGTGTTGGGTGGATTAATTGGTAGCTTGCATTAGTGAAGGACAAGAATCCGGGGTTGTAATGGAAGTTAGCTTTTGAAATAGAGTTTGAAAGGTGTTGAAGATGTTGTGGAAGGAGCTAGTTTTGGTTACTCCAACAATAAATAATAAGAAACAAGGTTTAAAATCAGACTAGGCTAGAGGTCTTATCCATATAATGGTCCATTTTTCCCTTACTGGATTAACCTAAATCTCAAAGCAGTGACCAAGGTCAATGCCAAGTACAAGACCCTTAATGTGTACTCATAAACGATAGATTACACCTTGGCTTGGAGCAAAATTACATCATCATTATATTAAGATTGAGTATTATTGTCAACGACAAACCTTGGACCCTGTCCTAAGAAATCCAGTTCGTCTCAGACTTTTATAAATATAGTTAATTAATGTCATTGGAGCTGTAAACATTTTATAGATAAAATTTCTTTAACATGATCTTATTAAGTGATCAACTTATTGTGCATTAATCTTTGTTTAATTAAAAGCACACCACAATTTTAATGAACTAAATTCAAAGACAAAGACATGTTAAGAAAAGTCGCTTTTATGGATTAAAAAGAAACACAATTAGTTAATTGAATCATAATATCTTCTAATTTTATATGGATATACTTTGTTCTTTCAATGCTTTAGTATATGCAACTAAATTATTAAAAAAAGTTAGAAAATTAATTTTTCGAAACAAAAAATCATATAACAAATTCTAGTAGTGGTATGGATATTTAACTGAGACAAGACCATTTCAATATATATTAGGACTAGCTTGCTACTTGCTAGTGATGAAACCCAGATGTAGTCTTGAACACACAGATTGCTTGACCTCTTGGATATACTCAAATCAGCAAAAGGATTAGTTTTTTCATTTCTTTCTTCTTTTTTATATGTAACGTGGAATTGATCGGTTGTTTAGCCTGTAAGTAATGAAAAAGTGCCTTTAGTCTTTTGAATCCTAATAGCTCCCAAAAGCAATTTTTCCACATTGGCATTTCCGTTTTATTTATATTCCAAGGAAGATCAGAAAGAGCATGTTATATATTATACAAATAGACGTTAAGCCAACTCATCTATCACATTTAAAGTAACTTTATTTGATACATATCAGTTTCTTATCCATCTCGTAATCGTCCACCAAGGCCGACAGAAGTCGATCTAGATCATTTTGTATTCTTTTTCTCATATTATTGAAAGAAAAGCACAATAATATTTTAATTAAATTTAACATGAACATGAAATTAGAGATAATTCAAATTTTCACATTTAATTGAAATAAAAGAGACGTTTTTTTGAGATAAAAATAAAAGAGATGTTAGTCATTACAATTATTAGCATATATTTTATGAATAAGATAAACTTTTTTCTTAAAGGAGAAGTCTTATATCATTTCATTAATAATAAAAAAAATTGATAAAACAAAGATTGACATGAAAAAATGGGGACTAACATACCATCTAGACGCTTGGAAAGATGATGAGTTACTTGATTTGCTTGTCGACAAATCAAACTCAAAGATGAGTCGCTATTTACAATACTTGACAATACACCCATACTCAGAATTCTCATGGTGGTTCGAATGGGGGCTATCAAACAACTGCTTACAATCCAATTCAAAAACAACATGCATGAGACCCATTTGTGAAACCCAAATAACAGTTGCAAGAAGGCTTGAAGCTTCTGCTTCAGCTGGTGGGATGATACCATTGCTTTAAGAAGTTCGAGCAACAATGAATTCTCCGCTGGAGTTACTGATACAAGCACCCAGACTAAACTCTCGAGCCTCAGAAGAAATGGACGCATCTATGTTTACCGAATAAGCATCATTCCTACTAGTGTTCCAAATCAACTCGTCTTCACTCGTGGAAAAATGGATCGGCACTCCACTAATAATCTCATAGCCTCTATCATTAAAAATGTCCTTTATAATGCCCTGCTTCCATTAACTGGTCGAGGGATCTATGAATTCACAGGCCCTCAAATCTTCCAAGCTTTCAATGGGTTCCCTTTGGACGTAAAGGTTATCATTAGAACGCAGCCAGAGATCATTCCAAACGTTGATCTTCTCGCATCACCCATTCGCCATCCAAGACCTTGTTTAACCACCACCCATGAAGAATAGATGCTACACCACGTGAATCTTGGGTTATGACCCAATTTAGCCTTCAAGAAATTCTCATTAGGAAAATATTTGGCTTTGAATACTAGAGTTATATAGCATCTTGGTTGGTGCAAATTTTCCAACCTTTCTTCCCTAGCATGACCTAGTTAAAGCCATACAGATGACGAAATCCCAAACTACCATACTCTTTCCTCATAGATAATTTATCCTAGTTGAGCCACTTGATTCCCCTTGCAGAATTTTTGTTCGAAACCTACTAGAAAGAATTGATCATTTTCTGGGTATCATCCCCCAAGGAAGAGGGCAAGAGGAAAGTATCATGCAATAAGAAAAAATTGCTTGAGCTAGAAATTTGATGAATGCTTCTCTTCCTGCTTTTGAGAGATGCTTGGAGGACCACTGGATGATTCTTTTCCAGATGCGGTCCCTCAGATAGATGAGAATGGTCTTCTTTCTTCTTCCAATCATGGAGGGCAGCTCCAAGTATTTTCCAGTTCCCAAGCATTCAGAAACACCTAGGAAGCTGGAAATATGATGTTTGGCAGAGTGAAGGGTATTTCTACTAAAGAAGACTTCTGATTTCAAATAATTCACTACAAGATACACTTAATTATGCCGAAAATAAAAATTGTGACTTATATCACTAATGAGTGACTCAAGAATTTGACTTGGAGCATGCCCACATCAAACTTCAAACCTCAATTCGAAACTAACAGCAATCAAGAATTGGACTCAGTAAAAAAAAAAAAAAGAATACATTAATAGTATTCCTCTTTAACAAAACAAAAAATCCTCTAACTAGGCCTATAGTGTGTCATGTTATGTGCCATTTTAGTTAAACTTTGAAGAAAAATTCAAATGGGTTCAATTTAATTTACAGTATTTAGATGAACCCAAATTTGGTGTTGTCTTTGTGTGAATTTTCATGTCATATTCATACATTTTAATATATTTTATTTGATAAAACTCATTAATGGGTGTTAGTTTGTGAGACAAGAGCCCAAAAGAATTTACTTGGAAAGGACTAAATTGTGGAAGTTTTGAAGAGAAATCTGGCATTGTTTAAACAATCACGGTCATGGATGTCATGAATATTACTCACAACCATGAGAAATAATGACCACCAGAAGAAAAGTGAAGTTTTGAAGATCAACATCAATTTTTCGATCACGGTTGTGGATCAACATTCAATATCGTCCTTATGGTTAGTCAAGATTGTGAAGCAAGCTGGATCCACAGTCATGGATAATTATCCACAATCGTGGTTAATAAGCAACGCCTGTCACTTATCCAATTGTTATAAATTTAGGCCCTAGAATCTTATCTTTTACTCTTTTATGCATTTTTGGAGAGAGAACAGAGTTGTGGGAGAGTTTTTGGCTACAAAGAAGCGTGGAGATCATAACATACGAGGATTGATTCGTGTGAAGTCTCTTCCTCTTTTTCTATTTCTATGTTTTCCTTTGGTTTTTTCTAGTTTTGTTATGACAATGAACAATTAGTCTCTATTGGTTTAGGATTGTGATGTAATCATACTGTTTTTTTTTTATTTTAACCTTTCGGTTCATTAGAAAAAAAAGGATATATTGACTAATTTGAAATTCCATAGAAAGGTAAGTAAAACCCGATAAAAAATTATTTTCGCTAAGCTAATCATGTATCCCTTTTCTAATTCAAATAAAATTTTCAATGTTACTCAGGCAATCAAATTTGTTTTCTACTCTTAATTGCTATTTTGGAAGTGATCATTATGAATTTGAATAAATTACATGTCAATGATATTTGGTCGTAATTGATTGATTTGTAGAGTAATTGTTTTCTACTCTTAATTGTTTTCATATAATTTGCATGAACAAATTAGTTATATGAATTACTAGTGGAGTAATTAGTTGATCATCTTTGATTTAACAACTTAATCCTTTGATTTAAGGCAAAGAATGTTATTAGACCATGATAAAAAAAAACTGATAGTTAAATTAGGGAAATACTGATAATTGATGATTAATTGGGCTTCATTAGAATTATAATTGTGGGGAAACGGGTATGAACAAATTCACAATTCTAGGCTTTTTATAATAATTGTTTCTCACTAAATCTTTAGCTTTGATTTTCCTTTTTGTTAAAAGATAATTGATCATAAACCCTTCCTTATTTGATAAAACTTAAATTGTTTAGTTATTACAAAATTGACTATTTGGGAATGAGATTAATCAAGTATGATATTGGACTTAGGTTTATTGTTTCTACTTCCTAGGATATGTTTTTACGTATCATATTTTTTTTAGAAACTTAAATCAAACTAATAAAGCAAAAGTATATTTAATTAGTGACCTATTGAGATGATGGTATCGAGAATAGAACTTGAGATATCATAAATATTATCCAAATTAAATCTTACCGTTAGGCTAACTTTAGTGAGTTATTCAATTCTTAATTTAACTAAATACATCTATAGCTCCAGAGAAAATTAAAAAAAAAAAAAGATTGATGCAGTAGAAACAGAAATATTTGTCATTAATTCACAAGCTTGATTCCAAGAAATTTATTGAAAGAGGAAAAAAACGAGACATTACAAGGAAAACAAGTCACATCCCTGAACACAAACCAAACCAAAGGAACAAAACTCTAAAAAGTGTATACATGAGGATTGAGGGTACATATATTTAGGGATGATTTACCCCATGTACATGTGGATCCCAATTGCTAACATGAAGATGCACACGAGAGCAAAGTAGAGGATAGCATGGATCAATATTGATAATCCACTGGTCTGAAAATTACCAAACTCTATGAACCTGCCTCTTCCAGGTATTTGGACCAAGAGCCCTGGAGTGAGGAGAATGAAAAGCACCACAGACACAAAAACTGGCCCCCAATCTCCCATTTCCTCCTTCTCCTTAATTTCTCTTTGATCTCCTAATTATTTCTCTATCTAGCTATGTGAATGGTATAGTAGTTGCAATGACAATGAGTGCAGGAGGACTTAAAAAGGAATGGAGCTGAAAAGTGGTCACTTTGGAAGAAGAGACAAGCAATTGATGACATGGAAAAAAAAGCAAAGGTTATAGAATGAAGCTATCCTGATTCATGTTTTACACCTCAGACCCACACGCACGGCACCAAAATTCAAGGGAAGCTTCATCTATACGTACAATTTAGACATGCAGACAGATTAAGAAAACATATAATCATTAATTTAAAATCACGATGGACTTTTAAAACATTTAAGAAGATACATTTTTTTGTGCCTATAGGATATTCTAGGCCAGAATTGCAACCAGAGACTATTTCATTGATGTACAAAGATTTATTTAATAAATTAACTATTTCTAATAGATATTTTTTTCACATACCTAGACCTAAACATCGAACAACTGACCAAATACTTTTATATATCATGCTACATTATGTTCTATTTTTTCATATACATAGATTTAAAGATCGAACAACTGACCTAATATTTTTGTCTATCATATTACATAATGTTTTGTTCACAGAAGATACATTATAATTGACTAAAATATGTTTTTCTAAGATTGGGGTAATGGGACAAAATTACGGTTTCTTGGCTTTTGTTTTTTCTCTCCTTTATCTAAGGATTTTTTTTTTTTGTATAATCAGAAGGTGTATTCCTCCTCTTATCATGTCAGTCCATTTTTGAGATAAAGTGATAATTCTAATTGTCATTCCATGGGCAAGCTGTTTTATCTAAATATTATCCTTAAATATTGTTTCCATTAATCAGAGCTAACGAGCATTGCTATTAAGCTGAAACATATGATCCCTCTTAGTGTGGCTTTGCTCATACAGAAAAGTTGAGGGCAAAGATGCATGTTGATTAATCTTTTTTCCTAAGATACAATTTGTATCCTTAGTGTTATTGATCCCACTTGATTGAGTCCCACATATATTATAAGAAGGTTAACTATGGCGTGTTTACCTTGGAACCATCATTTAATAAAGTCAAATAGGAAATAAGAGAGGAGAAAATGGGAAAGTTAAATAAATATGTTCACAAAATTTTAAAGGTAAAATAATGAGTAGTTAAAGATGATATGATTATATATTAAGTACCAAATTTCATATACATGTGAAAAGCTTTCCTTTTGCTATTGTTGTTGTTGTACTTTAGTATATTACCTTTTGTTGGAATGAGCTTTATTTTATTGGCAGAAAAATTAAGTTATTTGTTTTTACGACTATGTGAGAATTGCATGTGTGAACTACATTTTTTTTCCTGATTAATTTGAATGATCTGAAATCTTTTTGTTAACAGTTGGCTTAGGACTTTATGGCATAGGGAGTTAGCTTAGTGTAGTTTCTGTTATCTTCTTATAACAGAATGTAACTGAATTAATTGGTAATTAGATAAGCTGTTAAAACTCTATAAAGCTTGTAGTTATTTCTAACTGAGGCTAATGAGAAGCTACTACTTCTCAGTTCCCACACACACTCTCTTCTACCTCTGTTTACTTTTCTATTCTCAATTCTGGTTTTCATAGCCATCTTTGACTTTGCAAAGGTTGTAGAAAGTTGGAGTTTATTAGCATTTTTTTTTTGCATATCTAATTCTAAGGTACATGACTAATGATTCTAAGGTACAGTCAAGATTGTGATTTGTTAATATCTTATACTCTTTCCAATCCTTTAACTTAGTCTTCTCTATTGCCGCAATAAAATTAATTGGTTCATGAAGAAATTGAGAGGGGCAATGGGTTGATGTTAGATTGACCAGATAGTGTCTTGGTATTAATTGTGTCATAACACGGCAGAAGAAAGATGCAAAAAACAGAGAAATGGAAACAACTCTTGAGAGAAAACACACATTTATGTGATCAAAGTATTTCTACGTAAGAAAACAGTGAGACACATGGCAAAATCATAGCTGCTCATATGATCCAACGGTGTACATTTCTCAAACTGATCACTCTCTAGTTTGAATATGATGGCACAATCAAATCTTCCACAACGATTGTACAAAAGTTTGAAATTTGCCTGCATAATCAAATATGAAGATGGTGAAGCATTGAGTGTCCATGTAACAATGGAGCTAATGTTATGTTTGGTTCAAAGGAGGGGAGGGATTTTAATGGAAGGAAAAGGTAGGGAAGGGGATAAAAGAAAATGATTTTGATTAGATATCTTATTTGGTTGAGAGGAGAGGAAGGTATGGATTTTAATGAAGGGGAGGAGAAGTAATTTTTTTCTTATTTGGTTGACAAGGAGGGGACTGATTTAAAAAATTAATTTACTTTTCTAACTAGGTTTTCTTACTCAATACATTATAAAATATTTTAAATCTCCCCTTCCCCCCAAATCCTCAGATTTTTTAGGTAAGAAAAAATTATATGAGAAGAAATTTTACTTTCCTTCTCTTCTAAAAATTAAACCAAATATGAAAGGCTTAAATAAAAAAATCCCTCCTCCTCTATTTTCCTACAATCAAATACTACGTAAATTAGTTTTGCTTATTTTATTAATAGGGGAGACAAAAATAACAGAATTAAAAGGGGTAGGACAAAATCATGCATTGAGGATATTAGAAAAATTAAAAGTACAATTAAAACCAAATAGAATCAACCTATTTTTATTGATTCCAATTTTCTTGTCATAAAAATGAACAAAATGGACCCGTAAGCTTTCTTTGTAATAATGAAAGATATTAAAAATTAGGATAAATAATCTTTTGATCCCTATAAAATAGATTATTTTTAATTTTAACCCTTTAAATATTTTAAATTTTTTGTTTTAATAGATAGATTGCTTTGGTAGTAATCAAACTTTCTAAAAAATAAACTAGTTACATGTATTTATAAAAACCTATTTGGTTAAAAGGCCAGATGACCTATTTAAGTTAATACAAATTATATTTTTTGTTAGTATTATAATTATATTAAAATTGTTATAATGTATCAAAATCATATAATTGCTTATCTTTTTAAAATACTTAGCATGTTGACCTATATAAGTCAAACATATAAGCTTATTTAGTGATAACTTTATTCTCTACTTAGATTACTTATTACAAAATAGATTTTTTAACTAATTTATCATGAAGGTAGTAAATTTTTGACTAAGGACGATTTTGATTTTTGTAGATTATAATTTGTTTTACAAAGATATTTTTTTTCAATGGTCTATGAGTGTAACCAATATAGAGAGAAGTTAGACCTACATATATAAAAGTTTTAATATAAAATATATTTTTAAGTAGGTTAACAAGTCAAACCTAAAAATAAAGGTTTTGACATGTAATAGGTCAACTTAAGTTTTGAATTTTTTACACAGACTAGGCTTGATTTAGTCCTATTTGGCCTAGTTTATATTTTAACTCCGATCATCAAAGAATCTAATAAAAAAGTCGCATGTAATTTTTTTTAAAATATGTTTTTGAATCTCTCATCAACTAGTTTAAAATCATAAGCTATTTTGAACATATGTGAATTTAAAAGTACAAAAAAAATGTGACATATAACCAACTTGTGAGATTTCTTAATAACTTGACAAGTTAATAGATTGTTAACATTGTTATTATGTTATCATTTAATACTTTATTTGATTGTGTGGACTAAAAAAATTTCAAGAACTAAAATCAAAACAAAAATATTTAAATGACTAAAATAAAAACTTCATATTTTATAGCAACTAAAAAATTATTTAAGCCTTAAAATTTTGATATTTAAACCTTTTAAATGAATACTCTCTTTAAAAAGAAAAGTATGAACCTAAATCGTTAATAAAAAATAACAAATTTTAACAATTTTTTAATATTTCAGCATGTATATAATTATAAATTGTTTGTTTTTCCATTATTGATAAAAAAATTCTTATATTTTCTCTATATTGTCTCAATGAGCATGATTGTGTCATACTAAACTATTTCTCTTTTTTTATTGTCAAGTGTTATACCTATATATACTTCAAATATGATATTTTAGAACATCTACAATGCATAATTACTTAAATAAATTGTTTATCTAAAATTATGAGTTTTACAATGTCATATAGATTAAAATACTTTCCACAAAATTTACTTCAACGTTCAAATTGATAGGCTGAATGTTTAACTTGAGTCACATTAAATTTTATAATTGAAAAATAATTTATTAATTGATAAAAATGAATTGAGCAATAATTATTACTTATATAAGCAACTCATTTAAACAACACATCGTCAAATTATCCTTTTTTAAATAATATTGTTTAATTTTAAGCCATTCATGAATCATTCGCGTTAGAAATGCTTTTACATTTTGTTATCTACTTATAACTTGCACATTCAAAATAGGCCTATTGCACATGCCGCAAAATGTAATAAGAAAAGCTCCAAAATAGTGCTCATGCCGATAAATAATTAGCGCGGTTGGCGTAGATCAAATAACCAATTCTCTCATGTAAAATAAAACTAGATTTGATGAAGATCATTATTATTTTGGTGGTATTTGTAATACAAACCAAGCAAAACCAGTGGAGAAGTTCATTCATTATTATAAGCATATTTTATTTTGCAATAGTTAATCCTAAATGTAGTTTAAGAAACAGAATTACTGCAAACTCAAGGTTCTGATTGGGTAGTAGATCACTTATGAGTTATGACCACTTATGAGAATTTAGTAACTTGAATGCATTATTGAGAATTGGCAGTTCCTACGAACCAAAACTTTAAACATTACAGAAAAAGAACCTAGGACTTGGAAATTAGCAAACATGTCATTGTTTTTCCTTTAGCATATATATCTGTCAAGCTCTTTACTTCTTTCTTCACACATTAATTTCACATAATTTTTGTCCATCTAATCTTAACATAAAAAATAATTGAGAATCATTAATTTTTATGACAGAGACAGAGAGAGTCAAGGGAGGAAAGAAAAGGAATGGTATTGATTCAAATTATGTAAGAAAAAATCATATATATATATATATATATATATATATATATATATATATATATATATATATCACTGAGTTACATCTATTTTTTTATTTATTTTCAGTATAGTTGGTATTAATTAAAGACATCATGAGATGCTCTTCATTCTACTCTCTACTCCACCGGATGGTTACATAACACTTTCCAATAATAAACAGCAAGCATATTACTCATGAAAGTTTTAGTAGCTAAATAAGAAGACTAATCAAGTGGAAAATTCAAAAGAGCACATACATACTGATCAACATGAGAAGATTGTTACATGATCTAATTTAAAAGATAAAGCAGAACATTAGTTTTCTTTAAATAGCCTATGTTGCTGCTTAAATATAAAGATGGATACTAAGAACAACAAAGAACAGCATAAGAAACAAACCATAAATAACAGTGTGCACAAACATGGATGCCACAGTGGTCTTCATGTTCATAAACTCAAAGGGTGCATTCTTCCCCGGCAACTGAAAGATCATTCCCGGGCTCAAGAGCCAAAACAAAGCCGCAGCTATGAAAGGAGGAGCCCAATCGTTCATTGTAGAGTCTTCTAAGAATCACTCACAAAGCTTGAATGAAAGAAGAGCAAGTAGAACTAGATGCTAAGAGAAAGATCAAAAGTATTACTAAAGTTTAATGTTGCATTCTTTCTATCCCTCAAAGGGAGAGAATTGGAATCCTATAAAGTTTAATTGGCATAAAAATAATCAATCATTCACTTTAACATATGTATTATGTCCTCCTTTTTATCCGGGGCCTCTTTGTGGCTTTTTCTGGATAAGAAAAGCATCGTTTTCTGTGGTAGTCAACAATCCCACAAGGTTCTAGAGAATGGCTACAATAGAATGACAATAAAATATGATATTTTTTACTAACAATCATGACATAATTGATAAGGATACGTGTTTTTTATCAAATAGTTCAGGATTAAATCATGATTGATCCCTTAAATATGAAATAGATTATGTTAAAAAATAAATACTCACTTTGTGTTTATTTATAATTTCTAATAAAGATTAATTATTATTTTTATGAAGATAATTTTGTATCGATATTATTTTTACAAGAAAAAAAATATAGCATTAGTGTTCAATTGCAATAATAAAGGCATGCAAAGTGTGGTTTGATAAAACTTAATTATCATTGTCCATTTAGTGCCTAATGACAAGCCTGATTTCTGTGTTGTCCCCCCTTTTATGCCATTATGCAAGGAAGTTGGAAAAAACAAAATTAAAAGAACATGAAAGATAAAGAAGATACAAAAGCAGAATACAAATCAACCAACAACACATAAAAAAACAAACAGGCATGCGCTAAATGGATTTTTTTTTAAGAAAAGAACTTTTCTTAACCTTGGCATTCCCCTTTCTTTTGTTCTTTTTATTCTTTAGCTTTCCTTGTGTGGTAGCAGGTAAGACCGTAAGGAGTGGTCATCGATTAACAGTAATAAAGTGGGTGTAAATAAAAAAATAGTTTAATTTTGATATATTATGTTAATCAATAAGAAATTGTGTTGAAGATATTTTTAAAGTAATTGTTATAAAAATAAAGAATTTCATTAAACATAAGAAATTTTATTTTTTTTAACCACCATAATTATGACCTTTAGTTTTTCAATGGAACCTCGAGATATTCCTACAAAGTCATGAGACTAATATTCGGTTCGACACTTAATTATACTTAAAACTCTTTGTTTCACCTTAATAATATATTATGTGGGGATCAAACTTAGATCATCTCTTACAAATTTAATGTATATTATTAACTGAGATATATTTATTAGGTGCATAATATGTCTTTGAAAAGGGACAAAGGATTGTAAAAGTAAAGGATATAATTTTTTTGTAGTATATAAAAATTAAACTCATTTTATTTTGTATAGATAAGGAAAAATAAGTGAAACCCACAAGGTGTAACGCAAATAGCTAATATTTTCTATAAAAAAAACACAAGTAGCTAATAGTTTGGACCATTTAAGCATATAACAAAGATTTGATTCATGATTATGTGAAGAAGAGTTACCCCTTAATTAGCATTCTACTTTCTTGGGAATTAATCACATGACTTCGGGTTATAAAAATATCTTATTTCTCACAAAATAAAGGTAAAGTAAATTAATTAATTTGATGAGAAAAGATAGATTAAAAATATTATATATAATTATATATTAAAAATATTTTTTCAAGAAGCATATTCCATCGAAGAGAAAAGTGATTGGAAAATAATAACAATAAACGTACAAGTAAAGTGGCACAGACTGTGTGATAAAAAAAAAACTAAATAATAAATGCTAGGAATGTATTCTTTAATAAAAAAAGTGTGTAATAATTTTACTTAGGTTACAATTCAATGTTTTATGCATAATATTTAAATCTCTCACCATTAAGCATATTTTAGTGAGTATTTAAACACACTTGTTTTTAATATATACTATTTTATTGGTTGATATTTATTAATAAATTATAAAATTTTATGAATTTTTATATTATGTAATCTTTTTTTTTTGTCTTAAGTAAAAGATTATAGGTGTTTTTTAATCTATTGGGTCATAGATTAATTTTGTTCATGGTGTATAATTATCACTAAGTCAAGACAATTTTATACATGAATCAAATACAAATTTTCTTGTCTAAATATAAAAAAAAAATTATACCACTACTAGAATTGATTGGATCTATCATATAATCTTAAATGGAAGGAGGAATTGTTTCTACTTTTCAGGTTGACATGATAATTTTGTGGAATAAATTTGATTGTTGTCCAAACAGACTTATTTAATATAATTATGGAATGATGACCGACAAGTCACAACTAAGCTTAAGCATAGACAAATAGATAAGAGCGAGGCAAAAATCAGTTCCACTAAACCGAACCCGAAACAAATAAAATCCAGATCCGGATATCTACGTTAACACAAAACCCCAATACCCTAGTCCCGAGCACAGAATAGCATAGCCACGCCAAACACTCGCTTCGTTCTGCCACCCTTTTTCTCGTGCTTCCAAATTCTTCCCTTTCGTTGCATCTTCCTTCATTAATAATCAGTGTCTCTCCCAAAAATACAAAGTATACCAAGCATCGCCCTAAAAAGCTACAACCTTTACTCTTTTCTTCAAAGAAAGCCACATTTTTTTTTAATTTTAATTTTCTGGGTCAGTGAGAAAATGGCTGATTGGGCAACGGTTTTGATCGGGGTAGTTCTGTTCGTGCTGCTCCAACCGGGGCTGCTTTTCTCCTTTCCTGGGAACGGGAAGCAGCTTGAGTTCGGTAGCATGAAGACCAACGGCAAAGCCATTTTCATCCACACGCTCATCTTCTTCGCGCTCTACTCCGTCCTCATCCTCGCCGTTAAAATCCATATCTACACCGGCTGATCCGGTTCCCGGGATCTGAGGTATCATTTCGTTATAGGTTACTAAGCAAAGAAAAGGAAAAACACACCACCATTGCTGTTACTGTAACTGTCTGTTCTTCTTTACTTGTTCTTTTTGTTATCTTTTTATGGAAATAATAATAAATAACAAAAGCAAAGATTTTTCTTCTTTTTGGATATGGGAAATGCATAGATCTGACTGTTTTTTGGTGGCGGTGTTTTGCTTTTGATTGATTTATGTGTAGTTTTGGGTTTGAACTAACTTTTCATGTGCTTTTTCGGATCCAAAAGCTGAGTTTTGTAGTGAGTACTGAGAAGGGTTTTTTTTTTTAAGGTGGTTGGAAAAAAAAATGTGCTCGTGAAAATTTGGATTAAGTGAGTGTTGTCTGTTCCTAAAAAAGAAAAGTGAGCGTCCGGAAAATTGATTTTTTAAGTTATCTGATTTATATTTAATTTTTTTATATTTTAAAAGTAAGTTAGTAGTAGTGAAATTTAGTGTGTGTTTGGATTAAGATCTTTAATTCGCGTTTGATCGAATTTGATCGAATTTTCACGGTAAGATTTACCAAAAAGTTGCTTTTGTGATTCATGTTTGAGTAATGGGAATGTGAAATTTCCACTTCAAGATGTATCAAAACAAAAAGTAATTAAAAAGTCAAGATGTGATCCACGTTTGAGTAGTAATGTGAATGCGAATCCAAACATGTCTAGTATCACTAAACTTATTTTATCTAACAAAATTTAAAAGCTACCGAAATTTGGGTAAATTTAAAATTAGTTTTAACTAAGAATGATTTTCAACATAAAATCAAATTAAGTGAACGTGAATCAAATCATCCACAAAACTGTGATTTAGGAGTGAACAAGGGCTCGGAGATTCAGCTCCCTGTTTTTATAATACAGGGGGAAGATGAAATAAACCCAATTGTGGCCATTTTGTATAATGTAGACCGCAGGGTAAACACAAAATGTGATTTGTTGCTACCTTGAATTGGTCATAGTCATAACCTATTGTGTAGGAACATTTTCATTCATACTCTTGCCGTTGATGAAAGATACTTTGTTCTGAGCTAACTTAGCACTAACATTTATCTCCTTTTAATTAATTATTTCTAACTCAGTCTCACTTGCAGTTGGGGGTCTCGGATGTGTCAGTGTCTGATAAAGTGGCTATTCAATGCAATATTTGATTATTTGGGGATTGAGTCTTGGGATAATGTTTCTGTCTGTGTTACATTTTCTGTTTGTCTTCAACATAAGTGGGAAACCGTCCAATGATGCCTAACATAATAGATGGAGGCAATTTTTTTTTTTCGATTTTAAATAGATAAATAGCCTAGCTAGTGAGGTTTGTAATTTTTTTCTATCCAATTACTAAGAGGATCACCTATGTAGTAGTTTTGTTTTGACTTGTTTGAAGTATTGTTGGTTTTCAATTTCTATGATATCATTCCAAATGTATTGAATTAAATTAAAAAAAACACACACACAATTTAAGATATGTTAGGCATCATTGGAAGGTTTTCAAAGATCGGTCAAGAATACAAAGAGACTCATGGCGGTAAATTATTTTGAAAGTAACTCATTGATATTTTATTTATGAAAATAATCCAAAATGGTCAATTAGCCTCAAATCTTATGATGACCAAAGAGAAAAAAAAATTGGTTCCTTATCTCATCTTCATTTTTTAACAAACTTAATTATTACAAATAAAACTTTCCTCTAGATTAAGAATATCTACAGTACAAGATAAATAAAAGTTTGTTTTTAGATTAAAAAAAGGGTTTGAGAATGCTTAGTGATAAGTTCTCTATCAAACTTTCTCCGGATAGTATTCAATCTCTTAACCTTGTGAATTGATATCATCAAGTGTAGGACAAGTCTATTCTTCAAAATTCGTTTATTTTTTGGTTAATTATTTGAGAAAGATTTTCTACTCAAATCACTTAGACATAAGACAATCATGATATCACTTAGGCAATAATAAGGTTTACGTTGAGTCATAAAATGAAGGAGTTTAGACCATATGTCTTTTTGTTGTCACTCCTATGATTATATATGACAACTTCTTTGCACGAAGTATATCACGAGTAAACAAAAATTAAGAGAAAACCAGCCAATGAATGTCTATTAGTTTCAAAGGCAAATCTCTATGCAAACCTAAAAGTTAAATTGAGGTTAGAAACATTTAATATGATAAAATGTTTTTTCTCCCTGAAAAATAAGTAAAACTTCAGTTTTTGTTCTTCTAACATTACACAATTAGGTAACATAAAACAAAAATGACGTTACAGATGATGACAATTCAATTCATTAGCCACGTCCACAGTTAATCTAATGTCATTACCTTAAAAGATGCAAATGGGTATATTTCTAAAATTGAGATACGAATAAGTTCAATTTTAAACTAGAGATAAAAAAATAGATTTGACCAAAATTTGAGTAACTAAAAACTATTATATATCATGGAATATGGAATTTCGTTGGATTAAAAGAAAGTGAGACTTAGAATATTTTGCTAGAAATACTCCAAAAATTAACGACCTTCAGATTCACGAGTTACAGATTCTTTTTCTCTCTCCACATATTTCAAAGATTAATAGTAAAATCTACATGAATCTAACTATTGCCATCCTTTGATTGGAAAAAAAAAAATTATTCCATCCGCAAACTGCAAGAATGTTTTAAGAGATTTGAAAAGGCTGGTTTTTAGGTCCAAGAGGGCTATATAGAAATGCCAGCTAAGATAAAAGCATAAATGTTAACTATGAAACAAAAAATATGGTCAAAGGTTGGACCAAAGTGCTTTACATTTTTCTTCTTAAAAAGACCTAGGGAAACGTTGTTACATACTTAAAATTAGAATAAAGTTGAACATGTTCATAAACATAGGCCAACAAGTATTATTAACGAAGTTCAACTTAGAGTCCGTTTGTCTAGCAGGTTATATATACACGAGAAACAAGCATAATGTTTGATACACCATCAATTAAATCTATTTTTTCCCCTTTCACTAAACATTTGATTGTGGGATTTTATTAAATTGCGGGCAGAATATTCTTATGCAAACAACCCATTAGGAATTAAGAGCGTAAGATGTACTAGAAGACCAAAATCAACACAACAAGAATAATGAAGTCGACTGAAATTAAGAAGTAACAAAAGACATGCATAATTCCTATAGTTTTATATCTCCTTTTCCCTTTTGAACAATATTTGGTACACAGTACCCCAGAAGAGAAACCAAGATGAAAAACTTCAAAGGGAAATTAATTAATACATCAAAGGAGCCAAAAAAAAAAGAGAGAGAAAGTAATCGTAAACATATATGTGGAGATTTGTGGTGACTACATAAGGTGAACAAAGGATTCAATTGATGTGTATGTGAATGCCTATTGCTACAACCAAGATGGTAAGTATGCAGAAGAAAATGATGGCATGAACCAAAATTGCGATCCCACTAGTGCTCATGTTTCCAAACTCAACCACCCTATACCTTGCGGGAAATTGGAACAACAAACCCGGAGATAAGAGGATGAACAAAGCCACAGCAATAATAACTGGTCCCCAATCAGCACCCATTTCTCTTCAATTCTTCACTCTTCACTCCTCACTCCTCACTTCTCACTCTGTGTTGTAATTGCTTGTGTGTGAAAATTACCCAAATAAGGACCATGTGGGGCTTTCTCAATAAGTAGGAAAAAACTTCCTTGCTGGTTAAGGAGAAGATGATGCTAAACTTCGTGAGAAAAAAAGACAAGGGTTAACGAGAGAAGAAAGGTATGTTATTTGTTGTGGTCAGT
This sequence comes from Glycine max, assembly GCF_000004515.6. Classification (NCBI taxonomy): domain Eukaryota; kingdom Viridiplantae; phylum Streptophyta; class Magnoliopsida; order Fabales; family Fabaceae; genus Glycine; species Glycine max. Next base: position 5,395,215 of record NC_038252.2, on the reverse strand, counting down.
GGGGTTTGCTTTATGTGCCAACCAAAAGAACTAGCTTTATTTTTTTTTTCCTTTTTTTTTCTTCCCCTCATAAGCTTCTAATAATGCTCATCTGGGTGTCTTTTTTTTTTTTTTTTCTGATTGCTTTACTGTTTGATCAAAGTGGGTCTAATTTATTTATTAAACTAAGTTAAGTCTTGAAAAGTGGAAAGAAATGCGTGTGAAAAGATTGGGTTGTAGCATGAGACGACACTCTGGTAGGTTCCTTAATTTATGTGTTCAAAGCCAAAGCGTACATGAATTTAGAAAAGATTGGAATGCATGTCATGAGCTATAAAAAGGAGAAATGAAAGGAAGATTTTCCATCAGTCGTGTTCTGATATGATATGGACCTGTATAATATGTTTATTGATTATTTATTTACGGTTAATAGCGGTTTTAGTTCTGAAAATTTTGTAAATTTTGTTTTTTGTTATTGACTTTTAAAATTAATAGTTTATGTCCATACATTTTGAAAATACCTTAATTTTAGTCACTAAAATTAACACTTTTTTTATAGAGACTAGAACTTAAGTATTTTCAAAAAATACTGAGACTAAAACCAATGTTTTGAAAATGAGAGATTAAAGACTAAAAATATCATTAATTTTTTTAATTATTATTAAAACTTGGATCCGCATATAATATGTTAAAAAAATTGGATTTGAAATGTAGAGGAGGGCCATGTGGAACAGTATCCAATAGTTAGTGGCCCTTTAAGGTAGGCCCAGTCTCTAACTCTCTACTTTTCCCATTTCATGGTTTCGTGAAATAAAATCAGAATTATAATATCATTGGAAGATTCATGGGGTCGGAAAATAAAATCAGAATTATACACACAAGAGAAGAGAGAGAAAGTGCATGTATAGGCACGGTTACAATAAATCATGGCCAATAATGCAATGTTATGCCATGTACATGTCTTTTAACAAGAGTCTGAATGAGATGGATTAAGAGAAGAAAGTGTTTATAAATTATCATTAACATTCACTCTCAAGTGATATAAGACTTTAAAGTTAAGTTTGTGTTATAGTATGTCAAAAATCTCACATCAGTTTAGAGTTAAGACCAATGATAGTTTGTAAACACTGAAAACTTCAACATTACTTAGAAGTCAAGACCAAAGATAATTTATAAGCATCATATTCTCTCAATCCATCAAGATATCTTTTAATCTAGACAAAATTGTGTCAAGCCACCAACTATCAAAATGAACACTATCTCAAATGTGATGGTGACAATAACATTGCCTATGTTAAAGAATATGAGAGATTAAAAAAATAAAAGTGAAAATACGGTAATATACATACTAATAATTTACATGCAACTTAATGCATTTAAACATCATATATAGAGGAATGTAATTTTTCAGCTCCAAATAAAATTTTCTCTTTTGACTTCCTTAACCAATGCCCTTGGTTAGCATTTGTCATCTTACTAAGAAGTCGAGAAACCGAAAATAAATGGCCAACAAATTAGTTAATTCAAAACTTTTATCCGAAAGCACATGCCTAATAACCTTAAAAACAAGTATTTCATATGGTCTCGGTTATAAGCAAAAAAATATTTTTTACACTTATTAACAAACATTTTTTACAGTTATTAAACACATTTTTTTTAAACTATCTTTCATTGAAACTTCATATAAACATAAAAAAATATTTCACCTAATTAAATAAAAAATATTTTAAAGATAATCTCATTAAAGTATATGTAATTAATATTCATTTATATTTGAAAAAAAAAGAAATTTTTATTGTAAGTTAGTATGATAGGGACATTAATTCTTTGGAAACTTAATTGGTAGCCGTCTCATATAAGAGGGATCCCAATAGTGTGATGCCATGCGTTAAGGATGCAACTTTCTAGGAATCGTTGCATTCAATGCCTCTGCCGATCGATTTTAATCCAAGCCAAGCCAATGAAGCCATTTTATTTGTCCCATCTTTCAACTTGAATGTCTCTCCCTACCCTTCCTTGAACTTTATGTTGTCCTATATAGCATCCATATAGCTAAGTCCTTCAAACATTCCAATATAAATTCACCTATATACATTAATTTCCTCCATGTGCTTATTCATTTTCCTATAGCATTAGGGTCTCTTATTATTTAGCAAAGAATTTTTTTGAGAGATAAATGGGTGATTGGGCTGGTGTGGTGATAGGTTTGGTACTGTTTGTGGTGTTTTCACCCGGATTATTGTTCCAGCTTCCTGGCAAAGGAAGGCCTGTGGATTTTTGCAATTTTCAAACAAGTGGCGTCTCCATATTTGTTCATTCCCTTCTTTTCTTTGGCTTTATGGCTATCTTCCTCATTGCCATTGATGTTCACATTGGTAGTGGATAAATCACTATATTTAGTTTAACGAAATGAAATAGAATATGATGGAAGATGTTTTATTCTATTACTACATTTTATATATACCTCCTTGTTTATCCCCTTCAGTATTAGGGGGTATGAGACAGAACTTCTAATTTAATTTTCTTCCATGATAAAAATGTCGAAGCAGTGAAAAAGATAATTTTATTTCACCTCGTTCAATTATATATATGTTGTTATTTCATTTCACTCTAGTTATCAACCAATGGGTTTAGCTATATAAACCTCCTGATCCTGATACTGATTCAGTTCTTATGGATAAAAATTGTATTTGAGATGCTCGAAAAACCAGCCTATTTGTTCAATTCAATTGGCTGCATTAACAAAACTTACAGTAACAAATTATAAATCCTTCCAGCAATTTTATTGAAACAATTTGGGTAGGTTGAAATTTCATTTTCTAGAATAGAACTTTTCTTATTGAAGAGCTATGTACGAGGGATGCTATTTATTGTTAATGGATCTTAGAGACAGAGTGCGAACAGAAACATACCAGTTCATGCAAAAACAGAATGAGAAAATTAAAATTGAAACGAGCAAACAGATGAAATCGTTCATTTTATTGCATGCAAAGTGTGATCTGCTACCTAATCTCAAAGTCTCGGACAATTCTTTTCCCTCCTAGAGCTTCAGCGGTATATATTAGCCTCATCTGAACGACATCACAAGCACCAAAAAAGTAAATAATAATAATAATAACAAAATTTAATTTAAATGCACTTTTAATCCTTTTAATTTAAATTATGTGCAATTTTAGTTCTTTAATTATTTTTTAGTAGATCATGTTTACTATTTTAAAATTAAAGCAGAGTTGTCTCGTAATTAATTTTCTCTGACTTACAACTTTCAAAATCTTAGTCAATTCAATTTGTAAAGTGTTTAATATAAAATAATTTTTTTTAAAAAAAAAGTGACAAAAAAACTTAATTGCAACAATAAAAAATTTAAGAGATCGATTTTGCATAAAAATTGTTAGGAGACCACAATTACATATAGTTAACATAGTTTGAACTTAATACTTATTCAAGAGATATAAATCTTATATTTCACTCGGAGGAACTTAATACTTATTTAATGAACTTACATCTTAGTAGTTAGTATATAATTATTGAAGTATTGAAATCTAAAATTAATACTTTCTGCATTTCATATTATATATGGCGTTTAATGATTTCACATAGGAATGAACAAAAATAATTAATTTATTGAATTTTTCAAAAAATATTTAATGCAACATTGATTTTATGAAATGACATCTGTTTCGGACAAATTTTTTTGTCATATAATTTGGAATGGAGAGAATAATTAGTAAAAAAAAAAATAGATTGAAGAACAAACTATGAAACAAGCATGCATGAAAGGCATAGATAGGCTAAGGAAGTAAGAAGAGAGAAAGAGGCTGACGTGGAAGATCCCTCTGCAGCGTGATGGACCCAAGAATGAAACGCCCCAACACAGACAAGTTGGAGACAAGTGCAGCAACATAGAACATCTCCTAGAACATGGGTACGAGGTGGGGAAATAGGGTAACGGAGGAAACTTGAGAGTGTGAATGATGAGGGAACATAGCTCGTATAATACCCTTAGTTGCTGGTCTTCGGCTTCCCCTTGGCGTCTCATGAATCTTGATTTCTTGTGAAAAGAAGAACGTACTATAGATTCAATTTTTGGTTGATGGGTATTTGGGAAATGAATTTTGTGAGAGTTCTAGCAATGACGTGCCTCAGGAAATTGAGGGATCATGACAAAAGAGTGTGAAGAATCTTAGACAAACTATCGAGTTTGTTGTCATCAAATAAGTTATCACAACTTGATGTTGCGTTAAGGAGATTTGTGACAAACTAGGGGCCCTTCTTTGTGTGCCTCAATGCACGTTGATGCCTATTGAAGAGGAACAAAGGTCTAAGCATTCATCTATTAAAAAGTTGTGTATTGGACTCTTTGTTAAATTATAAAAACTCAAACTCTACAGGGTAAAGTTCTAGTTCTAGATTTTCAACCCATTATGGACACAACTCTAATATTGTTGTCAATATTGTAGACTTAATAATGAGGCATTCACAGGCCTTGGACTAGGCACTTGGGTCTTCCTTCCAATAGCTCATAAATGTGACCATACAAAGGTTCTCGTATACTAGTCCTAGAGAATGTCGAGGTCTTGTAGATCAATCCCTCAAATGTGTCAGACTCGAGGTATCACATTAACAACTCGACTAAGAATAATCAAATTCGTGTATAACCCTTAACTTTCTATGGGTGTATGACTTCTTTTTTAGTTCTCTTGATATTTGAGTTTTTCTTCTTCTTTTAAGATTGTCAAGTTGCAACACCTCATTGTGTGGCACCATTGTAACTTCATGTGAATTCGTGGCATTCATGAGGGTTTTTAACTATTTTCTTTAACTTAGGTCAGACATTGTCGACAAACATTATTTTTTACTATTTTCGTGTGATATAAAACTCTTAGGGTTGGGTCACCAATGTATCTAAATTAGACCTTACCAAGCCTTTTATTAACTTATACGTGTAGTCAGTGTGAAATATCAAGATGACTACTTTAAGATTATCCCAAATTCCAAGATACTCCTAATCAATAAAGGACTTACTAGTACAGTATATACTTAGACCTCTTCCTATTTGAGCATTGTTTTATTGTTTAAGTGACTATAATCATGCAAGGTCATACTCATACTACTAATAAGGATGAAAATATCTCCTTAAAATGTTAACAAGATTTAATTATACCATGTTCTAAACATAGAAAAAGGACACTTTTAATAAAAAAAATTTATGAATGGTAAATTTTATTTATCTAACATTGAATTCAAAGTTTATATAAAATAGATCAAATCTACAAAACTCGGACAATTAAATAGATAATTTTCGTCACCCCACATTGTCAACTTTGTTTAAACATATATAAGTTGTTTTGTTTGCATTGAGGTTATTCTTTGGGTGATAGGAGAAGTCTAATCCTTTTCAAAAAAATAAAAATAAAAACATAAAAAATGGTAAAATATATCTCAACATGTTTTTTTTTTTTAAATTCAATTGATTTTGAAATATAAGTAAATAACTTTCATATTTATGAAATTAAAAAATATATAAAATTTATAAACATGGTTGTCACAAAAATATTGCATAATTGAGTAATTTAATAAATAAAATTTAACCCCTCACCTATTCATATTAGTCTAAATTCGTTGATGAAAGATTAAAAATATAGTTTACAAATTTTTTTTTACCCATAACTAGTCTATCAAAGTCATTTGATGATGTCATAAGTCATTAGATAGTCATTGTGGTTATCACATCATTAGTTAACATTGTTTATAAAGATGACAAAAATATATGTACTTACGAATATTCGCAGATAAAATTTATCCATGGATATAAGATGAATAGTTTAAATGGATATCTATTACCAGTGAGTGTGGATTTTTTTTTACCCACCGTTAAGGAGTAGGTATGTGTATCATAGTATTTATACATGTTATTCATTAAATTACAAAACTACCCTTATCTAAAGTACAAGTACACATAATGTTAGAGTATTTCATGCATACTGTTGCAGCCTGTACACGTTTGCTTATGATTTTAAGATACTGTAACATTATGTGTACTTATACTTTAGATTTATGTTTACTTATGCTTTAGAGATACTTACTTCATATTTAACTCTTTTGTGTTGTTTCTTTTGGACTCTTGATTTTTAATTCACTAGTTATTGCTTGATGTTAACTTCTTTGGTGTTCTTTCTTTTTGGATATGGCTCTTTAATTCACTATAGTTAGTGTTGTTGGGATACATTTTACTAGTAGGAATTAGGTTCGGAGATTCAAAATAACACGATATATGGTATCCTTGTATTTCTTCAATTTTCTTTACAATCACAAAATCTGATATCTTTCATTAAAAACATGTAATCTTCACATACAAAATCTTAAAATAGTATAATTTTATTTTCAATTTTTATAGCAAATAAAGGATTTGTTTGATAATGTATCTTTTAAAAAGAATCACCTTTTTTTAAAAAATATTTTTTTTTTAAATTTGAAGTATCTATAAATACCCAAGTGTATAAAAGAATCTACAGATAATCTTCAAACAGATAACATGTAGTAATGGGTACGGATTTTGCCCAGTAGGGTGGGTAGCAGGTAGCACTACCAATGCCCGATCCATAGTGGCAGATGTATCTTATAGGGTGTGTAGGGACAATTGTCCCCTCAAAGTTTTCCTTTATTTGTATGTGTTATAGTGTAATAAAAACATTGCCCCCAGAAAAAAATAGGCATTGTTCCTACAAAATATTTTTTTTTCTAGAATGAATATAAAAAATACAAGAAATAAAAAAGAATAAATTGATACTAATTTTACTATTTTATCCTTTTAATTTTAGTAGTATTAACAATAAAAAAATATCATAGAACATTTTGAAAATATAAAAATATTATAAATTATTTCTTGTTCAGAAAAACTTACGGATCCGTTACTATCGATCGACCTATTATCATCCTAATTTCCTAATTGTTAGTTAACAATAGGACTCAAATTATTAATAAAGGAAAGTATAGGAAAAAATGCTAAAAGTTTTAATTGAAGACTAAAAGTAAAAATTTTTAAAAAAATAGAGAGAAAAACATAATTGATCTATAAAAGGATCATGAATTAGCCCATCTGAGCGGGCACAAAATCAAAGGCCCAATATATATGCCAGCAACACACTCCAGCCAAATTAATGTTCATACGCGTGTGTTCCCTAGAAGCATTTGTTCTTTATCTACTCTTTTTCAAAGCTTTGCTTTGGGAATATATAAGTGATTTTGTCGGCAGAAGCTGCTCGTTTTGGAGAAACAATTGTTCATATATATATATATATATATATATATATATATATATATATATATATATATATATATATATATATATATATATATATATATATATATATATATATCTGTGTGTGTGTGACCAAGATTCAAGGGTAATCAACTAATGGATATGGTAATTATCTGAAGAAAAAAAATCCTAATGATGTTATGGCAACAGGGATGATGATGTTAACATCATTAAAACGACGTCATGGGATATGGTGATGCTGATGTTGAGACAGAATTAGATCCACCATTCCACTCCACTTCCAAGTTGTAATACCAACGACAAAGGAGTAAAAATATCTCGTGGCGATATAGTATCAAGTATGCAAGACAAATCGTAATGGTAAAGCATGGTTACTAGCTACTAGTACCTGTATAATTTAATTAACATGCTAGATTTATTTTTTTGAGGAAACATACTAGGTTTATTAGTGTGCATATTTATGTACGAGAAAATTAAAGCTAATATATATCCGTGTTATTAAAATTTGAACAATCCTGTAATTCATTACGGACGACTTATTTACTCCATTATATGGAGTATATTCGAACCATGTCCAGTTCTATCCATTATATGGCGTATCTTTAATGAATTAAAAAGTAATGGTAGTAATATAAGATTTAAAAAGTGTGTAAATATAATAATAGCTATATCGTTTTTTGCAGTAAAAAAAAAACTATATCGATTCTTAATTAATCTATTATAATGATTTAAATTTGATGCATGATATAATGGATAGGTACTCGGATATGATGTGGAGTACCTATTCGATCCCCGCAAAAAGATAAAAGCAATGCACTCACTAAATACCTATTGGGTCCCTTAAGAGGCAGATAATTACACTTACTAAATAATCATGGGGTTAAGCCACCCAATCCTGATTAGAGGACATATTGCTTAGAGGGTAATTAGCACGTGTAGATCCAAGAGTTAAAGGCCGAACAATATATATTAGTATAAGAAGGATAGGATTCACAGGTAAAAATCAGTTCATGAAATACACATTTATTATTACCTTTATTGCTCTAAGACAAACCCTTACAACGTTGAAATGTCTCTTAGATGTATTTCCTTTTTGGACCATACCATTCGGACAGAGCAAAAAGGAAGAGAAGTAGCTGGAACCCTTCAGCAGAAGAAATAGTATCCGATAAGATTATGACACTAACACATGGTTATCATGTTAATATGTCTCACCTATTATATTAGTATTATTTTGCCAAATCAGCTCACCTGTCAATTCTACTATTTTATTGTTTTTTTAATGTTATCTTTTCAAAATTAATGTCATTTATTGGTTCAATTGTAGTTAAATTGTGATTGAACCGGCATTAATAAAATAATATTAAATAAATATAATATTGTAACTTTTTAGCACTATAAACTAAACTATAATATTATTTTGATAGATTTTTAAATTCCAAGTACAAATAAAAGTCCAAGAAAAATATCAAAATACTTAAATTTAAATTTTAATAAAAACAAAACAATATTCATTAACAATAGCAAGTTCATATCTAGAGTAAAAAGGAAAATAACAAACTATTATAATATAAAATTATAAAAATTAAGATATAAAAATATTAAATTAATATAAATGAGTAAATTATATATTTCATAAGAAAAAAAATATAATTTTAACATCCCAATTATTTGTACTTAAAATTTTTTGGGTAAAAATAACTAAGGTTTGAATGATAGTTAGTGTTATAGCATTTTAAATAATGAAATAATTGTTTTAGGTGTGTGATATTCTTGAATGAATAAGTGCTATAGAATTTTAATTATAGGCATAAGAAGATGTGTTTTAGGCCTAAAAAAACCTTAATCAAAATCTAGTTAGGTAAAGTTAAACCAGTCATATAAAAGTCAAAGTAGGGGAAATGGCTTCATTAATGATATTTTTGTAATTATATGATTTTTTAGGTCATAAATTATTTTGATCCTTGATAAAATTATTTTTTAGATTGTGTTCGATAAAACTAGTTGAAAAGTGTTTTGTAAAACTAGTTGTTGAAGTAGTTGAAAAGTGTAAAATGATAGAAAAATAATAAAATCATGATTTATTTAAATAAGGTAACAAAGAAAATGAATAAATGTATCAAAAATAAAAATGAAATAAAATATTAAAAGTTAGAAGTTAACATTTAAAAAAATGATATTTGGTTTCAAAAAACTCTTAAAACTAATGAGAAACTATTAAAAAAACTTACTTACCGAACAATCAAATGACTTTTTCAACTAGTAAAAAAATTAGAAGATAGCTGAAACATTTTGTCGAACATAATCTTAGTTCAAGGAAATTTTTTGTTATGCATTGATAATTAATTTATTGAGCATAATTAGTGTTTTGACTTCTAATCATAGAAAATTCATTCCAAACTAGATTTGGGTGATTCCAAAGATATTGAACTCATAAAATTATTTGTGATAATATGATTTATTTATTAGAGTCAAATTAATTAAAATAGGATGATTTAGAGATATTTAAAATGTTTTTTTTAAATCACATTTTAGAAATATAGAAAAAGCCCTTAGACCTAATTTAGAGTTCCTGTATAAGCTAAGAGAGACCCCTGACTCCGTTGTGGCAGCCGAATTTTGAGTACAGAGAAATGTGAAGTGCTCTTGGCTTCTCTGAGTTCTCTCTAGGTTCCTCATTTCTCCTCCTTCTCTCTTGATTTTCATATTTTGTTTAAACTCCCGGGCGTTACATGTATAAATAATTAATTTCTCAACATAAATGTTAATAGGTTTCTGGCAGGTGTGCTTTTGGCTTCTCATCTTACAGTCAATTTCTACATTTTTATTTGCAGAAAAATATATTTGGATTGTGCTATTTTATATTTAGTGGAGAAAATTATAGGTATGATAGATGATCATATATGATAGGAAGAAAAAAATAAAAAAGAATAAAATGTGTTGGTGGGTTTGTAAAAAAATGAAGTATTCAAATATAATGATTCTTTGTTTGCATGTATAAACTTCTCAAAGAGTTAGAATAATGACAGCTTAAAACAAAATCGTTCCTACATTAAAATAAATACTTGCTAGCTCTAGACCGTTTTTTTTATCATTGATCACAGATATACGCTTTATTTGTAAGTTTATCTTGAGAATTCATGTACATATAAGTGGGGAGTGGGAGGAATCATACTAAAGCAATAGAAAAAGAGCGAATAACATTACATGAAAGCAAAAAGCTCCCTTACCTATAGCAGTATGGAAAAACTAATGCAAAAAATAAAAGAAAAAGAATTTCAAGTTATAATTATAGTTCTTTAATATTTTGCTCAAGTGATACCGGGGCACCAATTTCCGGTATATATATTTTTTAACGTGTGCAAGTACAGAAAAACAAATTCTTTTAGAGTGTGTTTGGATATATAAGAATTTCAATTATTTCAATTTAAATTTTTTTATTTTCAAAATTTTTGTTTGGATAAAAAAAATTAAAATGATGAGAGTAAAAGAAAATGAGTCACAAGTTGGATAATGGAAAACTTTTAAGTGAAAGAAAGGATAGAAGTTATAAAGAAAATACGAATGTTTTGAAAAGTTAGAAAATTTTAATTTCTCAGAAGGATAATTAATATCTGTTTATAAAGGAGGTGATGAAAACATCTGTTTCAAGGAATAATTAAGATCTTTTACATTTATGAAGTAACTGCGATCAGCGGATCATCCACTGGCTATATCCTCTTTCTTACAGCACTGGGTTGAGAGAAAGAATATTATGGTACAAACTTACAACTACGATAATGAAAACCTTCATTAAGTGCGAGTTTGCTTCAAATATATATATATATATATATATATATATATATATATATATATATATATATATATATATATATATATATATATATATATATATATATATATATATACAATAAGAAAGCAATAATTTTCAATTTCTACTCACTATGACATGATAATCCAAAATAATACTTAATCACTATGCAACCCGTAGTTTTAATTTGCCAAACGTGTTCATATATATAAGCCAAACAAACTACTACTAGTTAACATTAGCATACTTAATTATTACAGCATAGCATAATTATCTCTACAGAGTGCCAAAAAATTGGCCCAAATTAAAAAAGGTACTAATATTTATTAAATGCTACTAAAATACATATAGCAACTAATAACAATTGATAGATGACCGGATTTCTTAAGCATGAAATTCACATTATTTGCTTTATGTGTTTTTATCGCTCAAGCATCAAACGTTTCTGAACCATAGCAATATATATTTCAGCTTTGGTGTCCACGCTTTCATCGGCTGGCTGGCGATACAACTCATCCAAATTGCTCCTACTGTCTGCAACCACAATGCGAAGCTTCGGATTTCGCTTTGTGGTTGCATAGTCCTCGTGGACAACGAACCCTACTGAGGCAGGAGAAGAAGAATAGTGATTTGTCTTAATATCTGAAGCTGTTGTTGTGTATTGCACGGTGGTTGAGGAAGCTAATTTTGGTGCATTTCTATAGAAAGGCAAGGATTTTCCTCTCATGGACGACCCTCTGTGGCTCTTTCTGTATGCCTCCATTTTCACCAGCAAGTTTTGAGAACAAAATACAGGGTACTAGAATTATTAAATTAAAGGAGATTATTGCACGGTGTGAATTTCAGTAGTTCAGTAGCATGAGGGTTGTGGGTATATATATTGTTGTTTCTGAAGTGGAATCCGGATAAAGATGAGGATGGTCCCTCATCTAAAAATCTTGAGGCATAATCTCTTTAAACCCGTATTGGCTCACTGGTTTATTCCAATTATTATTTTAGTAAGTCTAGTTGCTTTCTAAAATATGTTGGTCTCTTTTTGCTAATGGAATCGATCGATATTAAGTTTTGCTAATCCTTTAGCTAGAAAATTAACGCTTGTTGGTCCAGCTTTTTGCTTTTCACTTTCTAGTTTTAACAACTGTTCTCTAGAATAATTTCAAACATTTCAATGATCAATTTCTTATTTAAAATCTTCGATGATATTTAGATAAAAAATTTCATAAAATACTTATAAAAAGTAAGAAAAAATGTTTTTTTTTTCTATAACCTAAAACTAACTTATACATAACTTAAAATGAGATTTTGCAGAACCTAACATGAAAGAGTTAGATGTGTCATCTTAGCTCTAAACTCTATGGGTGGTCCACTTTGCCCCTATAATGACTCTAGGATTTTTTAGCCCACCTTAACGAGGGAGCTTAATAGAATTTTTTTCCCAGATATTAAAAAAAATAAAATTTATCAAAACATACCACTCCCCCATTATTTACACCAATATATGAATTTATTATTTATAGTATAAATTCGGATGGTTAGAGAGATCCAAATTTACATTATAATTTTTAAAAAAATGAGTTTCAACGTTGAGAATTTGGGTCCCCCAAACCCAAATTCTTAACGTGTGTTTTCCTTTTTATTAAAATTTTTTAAAATTATTTTTAAAAAAATATATAAATAAAGGAAACTAATAAAATTAGAGAAGATTACGAAGTTAAACAAAATTAGTTAAAAATATTACAATGTAATTTTTTTTTTGAAGACCTACATTAATATTAAATTGTACAGTTGAAGAATGTTTTATTAATTTATAAATGATGTGAAATGAAATACATTGATAGTAAAAAAAAATTAATTTGCTTGACTTGAACTTGCAGGATGGTGGGGTACCTATTTTTGAATGACCAACTAACTTGCAGATTGAACACCATTTTGGTTGACTTCTTTCCCTCTCATTCATATTTGTTCGTATTCTTGTAGATTTTGATTAACCTTTTTTGTTTCTCCTCATGGCTGGATTGACACATAATTGTGATACTTCATATGGTGACCAATAATCATGATGACACATACCTGCTAACGGGACTTTGAAGACACTTGACATGTAATTTAATGTGTACGTTGGACTAACATATTGTAAGTAATCTATATTGATGTGCTTACATGCAGCAATGACATGTGCACATGGCATGTGTAGCTTTTGAGGTTTCCCACAATCACATGTTTTTTTATCCAGCCTGACAGTGAATTTCTCCATTCGATGCCTCTCTCTCGTATTCACTATTTCCTCAACTTGAAATTGAAATCTTTGGTGATCAAACTGTTGAACGAAGTGAGTGTTGGACTTAATTTCTTCTACAGTGATGAACTTGACTACAATAAGTGTGTAAACTTGTCCGGAGGCGATCATTGCATCAGGCTGAGTCCCACAGTCAACAAAATATTTGTTTAACTTCTCATGTGTGGCTCTGACCAAGACTGTGATTGGAAAATTTTGAATTTTTTTAGCACCGAGTTTAGTGACTTTGCCAAATTAGTGGTCATGTGTCCCTACCGTTTTCCCTCATGTCATGCCAAGGTCCATTGCTCCCTTGGTATTTGATCAAGCCATGCAGTGTCGTGCGGGTTGTCTTCTTGTAACTCCCGGTAGTGGTGAAAAAATTTTGGTTGAGTCATGGCATACCCTGTAGTTTGAAAAAAAAATATAAATTTGAATGTTAGTTTAATGTTAAATAATTAAATATTATGCATTATAATATAAACAAAATATCTTACCCAAAACTCAGAATCTCTTTTTTAGTCTAAAAATTATAATGGACGTTTCTTAAAAAAAATAAAAGCTTTACTAACATAACTGACATAAAATAAATAACTCATAATCTTTTTTTTATACTGTGAATAGTAAACATGTATATTGGTGTAAATAATGGGGGGAATTGTATGTTTTGGTAATTTTTTTGTATATCTAGGAAAATAATCGAGCTTAATAATCCCATTTAGTACGGGATAAGAACTATGGCTTAAGAATGATCAACTCAAAGGTCATGACTACTTCAAAAAAAATATTTTTCAACTATTAAAAAAATATTTTTATCCCAATCTCAATTAACCTAAGTAATTTCACCTAAAGCATCTCTAGATCGGCCATGCTTGAGGCTTCTTTTGGCCAACCTTAGTTAAGCCATATCTTTTAACTAGCTTCAACTGAGAGCATCTTTAGCTCGCCATTGGCAAGGGTGGCATATTTGGCTCGACCCTAGTTGAGAAATCTTTTGACAGGCCTTGACCTTTGTCACGACATATTTGACTTGGCCTTGGCCAGGGAATCTTCATGTTAACCTTTGTAGCAAATCTTTTTGTTAGCCTTGATTGAGGCATCTTTCGACCGGCCTGGGGCTACTTTTAGCTATCCTCAGCCATTTCATCTTTAAGCCAACCTTGATCAAGTCATCTATTAGCCGACCTCAGTTAGGGCACCTTTGGTTCAGCCTTGACCATGATAGTTTTGGCTCATCCATGACCACAGCATCTATGGCTTAGTCTCGACCATGATATATTTGGCTCAGCTAAGACCATGACATCTTTGGCTCAGCCTTGACCAAGGTATTTTAGGCTTCACTTCGACCAATCCATCTTTGAGTCTACTTCAGCCAAGGTTGGGTTAGGGCATCATGACTTGTCCACAGCTAAGGCATCTTGATTCAACCCTGGCTAGATCATCTTCAACTAGGTTTCGACCAAAGTATTTTGTACTCTGTTTTGGCAAAAGTATTTTCTACTCAACTTTGACTAGAACGTTTTCAACACGATCGCAGCCAAAATATGTTTAACTCAATCTTAGAAAAAGTATGTTTAACTTGACCTCATCTCTAAAGCATCTTCAACTATGTTTCTAGTAGAATATCTTCGACTCAACCTAGGCTAAAGTATTTTTAACTAGGTTTCAACTATGTTTTACTTGATTTTGGTCGAAGAAGTATTTCCAACTTAGCCATGGTCAAAATATGTTCAACTTGGCCTCAACTAAGGTATGTTCAACTCAACCTTAGCCATAATGTGTTTAACTTAGCTAAAGATACCAGAGTATCTTCAACAAGGTTTTGGCTAGGGTATCTTCAAATCGATTTGACTGGAATATAACCTCAATCTTTCCTAGAGTATCTTCAACTCGATTTCTGTTAGTATTTTTTCAACTCAATCTCGTTCAAAGTATCTTTAACACAGTCTCGGCTAAAATATATTCAACTTAATTGGTTTCAGTCATAATATCTTTCATTTGCCCCACTTAGACTATCTTCATCTTAACCTTGGCCGTAATATTAAAAAGTAGGTCAAATTATTAAAATTTAAAGCCTATAAACTAGCTCTAACCCAACGAGTCCAAGCCAAATTTGGTCAGGGCTGAATGGATCGAGTAAAGCTATTTTGATGGCTCTAGAAAGAGCTTTTACAAGTTAACTTAAGTGTAAATTATGTTTAACTTATGGTAAAACCTATTTCATTTTTTCTTATTAAATAAGTGTTTATGGTATTCAAACAAGATTTTAAAAATTGTTTCCATCATAAATTAAAAAAAAACAACAATTTAGAGATAACTTTTCATTATCTTTTCTTGTTTGTGTGGTTTTAGGCTTTTAGTTCAAAGGTATAATCAATAGAAGTGGTGCTACAGATAGTGAGAGCCATGTTGGTTTTGCAAAGATTTATTCATAATTTCAAAAACTAAAAACATTTGAAATTATAAATTAAACACACACTGTCGGTAGAATTCTTTTCTTGAAATAATCAAGTTCCCTTGCCTTAACT
This sequence comes from Glycine max, assembly GCF_000004515.6. Lineage (NCBI taxonomy): Eukaryota > Viridiplantae > Streptophyta > Magnoliopsida > Fabales > Fabaceae > Glycine > Glycine max. The sequence goes on along the minus strand of NC_038252.2, from coordinate 5,379,340 downwards.
TGAATTAGTTATGGTTGATAGTGATTTATGAGTAGTAAGAATCTAAAACAAAAACTTTGGCTTGAAAAATCTGCCCTTCCAAAGCTTGGAAAGGGATCAGATTCTGTCTCTGTGGAACAAAATTTCTTGCGAGGTTAGGCTGCATAGTACATCCACATAACCAATTATACCTTTTTCTTATCTACAAAATATGTTATGGATTAATATATTTTTCTTTTGTCTCATACTTACAGCTAGCTGTTACATATGTTAATAAAATATATAAAAAAAAGCTAGCTTTTACATATGAAAAATGGGATAGGCTTAATTTAAGATTTTGCATAAAGGGATACGGGGCTCCACATTATATGCTTGATAGTTCAGATTTCATAGGAGGGGGATTTATACTTCATCCACTAAACCCAAGCTTTTCTGCTATGTATAATTTCGAGAAGATGCTTTTTGATTGTATATTATTATATATGTACCATCACCTCAACACGATACGTGAAACCTAAGAATTTTAGTTTTCAGTGTATTTAGGAAATTTTGACTATTTAAGCAATTTTTGGGTCCACTAGCTAATTAACACGACGAATTAGCAGATTGTGCAGCAGCAGCAGAAAGCTAAAACCATATCTCCAAAAAGACTGAAGAAAGCAAGATAATAATAGTGGATGATGATGGATAAGAATGGTGTCCTTTTCAATACTTTAAACAGTTCATGGGAGCTTTCGTTTGTAGCACGAGCCAGACTTGCCTTGCAATATATGAAATTTACTCTCTAGCTTGTATATTAAATTAGAATAAATTTTATAAATCTAGATCAAATAAGAGTATATTTTATATAAAAATGAATTAATTTTATAATCTGTTTTCTTTAAATAACTGTACCCAAATTTATATATAACTTGTTTTATTTATCAAATTGTTATTTAAAGACTTTATCTGAATTAATTATGAATTGTATATATATTAACTCACTTATGTACTTGTAAATAATTTTTCTCACATATTTTTAAATTTCATTTAATTTAAAAAAAATTGTGCAATATATAAAATAATTGTCTGTATTAATTTTTAAAATATTACCAAAATACTCTCATTCAAAACTGTCACGTTGCATTTCATGCAAAGTCAATTATAATCAACCCTATGTGACAGATTTAGAATTTTGTGTGAAACGATAACCACTTTTAAGAAGGATGCTTCTATTTGGACACTCAAAAATTTTAAACATCTTATTAATGTTTTTTTATTTTTTTTCTGAATTTCTTCCTATCATATTATATCACACTAATTAAATCAATTACTTTTTTTTTCATCTCTCTCAAGATGTAAACATCAAAGAAATACCCCTATCATCACACCACCATATTTTTTTTAAAGTAATGATACATCTATAAACATTTCATTATTCTAAATATATATATCTCCAATACTTCTTTATCTCAATCACTCTCTTCCTATCATATCATAAACTATATTATATTTATATTTTTTTTCTTTTTTTGTCTTTCATTAAGTGTCAATAATAATATCGGTGTTCAGCATTTTTCTATTTTTTATGACCCTCCATTCCATCACCCTGCTATAAACATTAGTGAGCCACTTGTCTCTCCCTTTTTCACTTTTGCCCTTCAATTTTCTGTTTCCCTTCTTCGTTTGTGCACCCCATATACCACACCTTTGTTTCTGTTGCATCCTGCATGTCTTGCCACCACTGCATCAGGTTAGTCTCTCATGTCCTTTCTTTGTCTCTCTTTTATTGCCATTGTCTCTAGCCCTCTCTGTGATGTTTGAGTAGGCTGTCCACTATGCCATTGTAGTTTCTACCTCACACCAGCATTACGCCCCACCGTGCTAACCATGCAACCCTCATTCTTATCTTCATTCAATAGTTAGTACTATTTTTTTTTGTTTTAATTTATCTTTAGATAAAATTTGATATTTTGTTAGATGAGAAAAACATATATTATTACAATTTAAGTTTAATTGCACTTTTAATCTCACAGATATTGCAATTATACAATTTTAGTCCATCAAATTTATATTATGCTAATTAAATTTCTCATGTATCTTAATTATGTAATTTTAGTCATTCAAGTTTTATTGAACTAATTATGTCTCCTGGGTATTGCAATTATACAATTTAATAGATCAATATTATTCTTGTTAATATATATACTTGAAAGACTAAAATTGCATAGTTATAATACTGGAGCTCAAGTTGTCAATTGAAACCTAGAAGACTAAATTGGCACATTTGTGATGTATAGAGATCCAATTGATACAATTAAAATTGAATTATTACCAAAGACATTAAAAGTAAAATTAAGTCTATAATTTATTTTACAAGATTAATTAGCTTGCTTATCGATCAGAGTTGCTTTATTGTGACATGAGGATGATTTTCTTGTAGAAGATCTTATATTCACATGTATGAGATTCTTTTGAAGTTATAGTGTGGAATATACTCCGCCCATAATATATATGAGGTATGTTATGATATGGTCATTATTATTACTGGTTATTTACTGCTTAATTTGCAAATGTATTTTATGCAATTAAAATTATATAATGATCATAATAAAATATCTAACGTACTTTATTTATTAACATTATTGGCATATAATTTAGAAAGTGTAACACAAGTGACAAATGACAAATAGTTTAAATCTTTTAAGCATATCAATTTAATTTTTAGACTCAGGTTATGTGAATAGAACAATATATGTGGGGGAGAGAAATTTTTTTTAACTGATATTCTACTTCCTAAAAATTAATTAATCTTCTTTTTTTTCTAACATCCTCAAGGGATTAGTCTCTCTGTGAATACCTTGTCAAAAAAAATATATAATATTGACATAATTGTATAATTTTCTGTACATGTAAGAGGAATTTATCAAATTCTTAAGCATTTATTACATTTTAGTTTAATCAAATTATATATAATTTAATAAAGAATAAATAATGTAAACATATTTAGGAATTAAATTATATTTTTAGTTAAATGTATAATTTTTAATTTTATTATAATTATAATATTATTTATTTAACTATTAAAATAATTATTCTATATTTTTTATCAATAAATGTCAGTTTGTTAGTTTTTGTTAAAAATGTTAATTGAGAGATTCAAACACATAACCTCTTTCTCCTTCTTTCTCCGTTCACTCCTCCTTGATGGTTGGACTAACTTTATATCTCTTATTATTCTATATTTTTAATAATTATAAAAAATAAAATATGAAATAAATAATTATAAAAATATAGTAAAAAAAAATCCTAACCCAATTACAACCTTAATTAGATTTTTCCCATCAAACTCAAAGCGAAGTCCAATATCCTTGGATTCAGTTTTTATTATCATGCCTATCTATTGTGACTCATCCGTTATACCTTTTGCAATTATACGTTTAAAATTTTGTAGAACACATAACTGTCCTCAATTAATTATGGGCAGATCATTTTCTTGTAACTATTTTTATGTATTCAAGAAATTCAATTGCGTATGACTCATACCTTGGGTTTCTTGGAGGTACTTGATTTCGAATATGTTCTCAAAAGATATGGAACATTTTTATAATTTTAGGTACCTGGTGCGTGTGTGTACTTCTAACAATAGTAACTAACTACCTTTTTGGGTTTGATCGGTCTCCAACCATTTAGAGATAGATTCTACAAATAATAATGCATGTTTGATTGCAACAGGGTTGGATGCATATATGCATGCAGGTTGAATGTGCTCGTGACCGTATGTGTCTAGTAGTGACTTAGAGAGGCATCTAATATTGTTGACATGGGACCAAACTTTATTGATTATTTCACCTTAATTTGGTGTTTGTGTCCTTATACAATTGCATTCTTTCTTCACCTTTTGTACGATGGAGCAAGCAACGGTTGAGAAGAGTAAACTAACTTGTCGTGCCCACCTGGCTTGCATAAAATATTGGTCATGCATGAGACAAGAGTTTTAAAGTTAATTGTTTAGAATTCTAGGATAAGATACTCCAACTCACTGTCTAGTCGTACATCTCACCTATTCAAGTTGGTTATTATTGCTTGGATTCCTTCACTTTCTTGCTTACTAGGATAATTAACTTTGAGCTTTTCACTGCTCATAAATATCAATTGTCTATGGAAGGGCTCCTAAAAACAACTATGTCTATATATCGAAGGAGTTTTAATTCGACGACTATTGCTCAAAGTAAACTCCGACATTCATCAAGAAAATCTAATTTAACTAGTTGAATAAGAATAAGATGTATGAATATTATAAATTTTAGATTATTATATTTAATTGTTACTAATAAAAAAACTCCTTTGCATTCAATTAAATTGTAGACAGGTAATCAGGATTATATCAGTTAAGGTTGTACTTGCGATTATGTAATTACTTTGTACCATTGAAATTGAGAAAAATATTTGTTGTAATAAAATTAAGTTTTATTATAAAAAATGAAATTACTTTTATTTGTATATTAAAGAAGGGAAAATTAAAGTTAAATGTACACCTTAACTTTAGAGTGTATGGGTGAAAGGAAAATGTATAAAGAGAATTAAAAGAAGAAAAATAAATTGATAAATGTGATAAATGATGTGATGAAAAATAAGGAGAGATATGTAAAAAAAATAAAAATGGAAGTGAGATGGAAGAAAAAATGGTTTCGCTCATCTTATACTTTTGTTTGGTAAAATTCGGATATAATATTTAATTTTTAAATAAAAATACGTAGTTTACAAATTACAATATATTAATCAAGTATTATATATTAAATTTGAGTACAAACAATACCTCTCAATTCACTCTCAATGTGTCGTTTGTGATTTCTCTGCACCTATGTGAAAGATCCCGCATTTTATCTTTTTTATCCCTTAAATATTAAATTCAGTTCATCTCAACTTGTTTGATTGCTAATATAAATTATTTTCTACAAGTATAAATTTGAATTTGAATTTACTATATCCAATTAATAATTTATTTATATAATTTATTTCCAAACTCACTCTTCAGTTTCAAGTCTCATTTTTATTCAATATAATTAGTTTTATTTTAAAAGTAGAATTCTCATTTATCTCCTTTTATATTTAATTTATTTTTTAAATTCTCAAATTTAAAAAGATAAATACACATAATATTTTAAATTAATCATGTGATTACTATATAACTTTTCATACTTTTAAAATAACAACTATTCTCACCAGATATATCTACATATATATGTACGTGTAAAATTTAAATTTTAAAATACACTAAATTTATTTATTAAGATAACTATGTATAAAAAAATTCACTTGTCCTTTGCATGCTTTCTGAACTCATCACTCTGTACTCCTTTTTCATACACTGATAAGTTTTCCTAATTTATAAATTATAATACATGTTTTGTGAGTTTTGATATTAACTTATTTAATAATTTTCAATTTTAATTAATTAATAATGCTTCCAATTTATAATTCATATGTAATTCCATAAAAAAAAAATTCAATACTCAAACTTATATTTTAAACCTTAAGTTTTTTTTACCGAAAACTTTTTTTTTATATAAATATTCGTCAATGTATAAGATAAGATACAATTTATTAGCTAGTAAATGCGCCTACAATTATCATTATAAACACTTCAAGTTTTTTTTTTTTTACTGCATAAAGACTTCAATAAAAACAATACACCCTACCTCAAATTTGTTTTATTGCTGTAATATCATCATAAGAAATTTAGAAAATATATCCATTTCAGTTATTCACGGATTTACTACACAGACTAGATCTTGCTTGGACTTTACGTTGGGAAGGCTTCTGGCCTTTATGATGCTTTCCCTTTGTATAAAGTGCAAGAGAATCCATGACCAAAAATAAAAAAAATAAAAAAAAAATAAGGCGAGAGAATCTAATCCTATATTAAAAAGTGAAATCCCTTTATATTTTCTAGCATATCAATTCATTCTTCCCTTTTTCCCACGAGTATCTCTCAACCACTAGATGAAAAATTAATTTCATCTATAATATATTATTCTTTTCGTTAAATAAATTATTCTTTTACATGTAAATATAACAAAATTTTATACTACTATGTTAATCTTATGAGGTTTATTACTTTTTAATTTATGAAATATGAGTAGTTACATAATAAACAAATAAATTTAATAAATAATTGACATTTAAGATAAATAAATTATTGAGTTTTCCTGTCTGGTTAGTTTTTTTTATTCTAATTTTTGGTAGAAAAACTATTTGTAAAAAGGATAATTATTAAGAATCAATTGGATTAAAATTAAAGATTAAAGTCCCTGTATTTACAAAAATGGTAAATTTAAATACTAATTGGAATAAAATTAAAAGTTTAGTAGTATTTATTTGTAAAAAAAATAGTAAAATTTAAAGATCAATTGAGACAAAATTAAATTTTAAAGTGTCTGCTTATACATTATAAAAAAAAGTGTCTGTTTATATATATATATATAAAGTAAAGGACTTATTACTCTTTTTCCTTTTCTATTTTGTTTCTTTTGTAGTGTTCTAACATAGTTGTTATCTCTTTTCACCAACCGACCGAAAAACAAGTGATTTTGTCTAACAAGGGCGGAGATTTGCTTAACTTGTTGCTAAGAGTGTCAATGATTGAATATGAACATGATTGCTCCACTCCACCACCTGTAGCTTAAGGATAGGTTGCACATTATTCTTATTGAAGTTTTATTTTTTAAAAGATTCTCGAATGAGATTGATCTACCTTATTTTATATATGGGGGAAAAGAACTAAAGTCTAGCTAGGATATTCCTCAAACCTCTCCGAATATTATCTACTAAAATCCATTGCGGTTTCAAACACCATTCTCCTAAATTCATTTACGTTGGATTTGTTTTTGGTGAGAAATATAAGGTCATTCTCATACCGATGCTAATGCTAATTATAGGAATAGATGCTAAGGTGTCGAATAGACTTATTTTTTTAAAAAAAATCATCAGAAACTCATTTAAATGAAAAAAGACTATAGTTGTTTAAGTTGCTTAATATTCGTACGAGTAGCATATAATATGTTAGTTTATTATTAACAACCTAATCATACTTTATTCGTCGTAAAAAGAAGTCTAATTATTAAGATCTGATTTAGAGGTTGGTTCGAATAAGAGGTGTTTAAATTCTTTAAGTTTGTGATTCAAAGTTTGATATTAAAATTTATGGGCGTTAAAAGAAAAAGTTAAATTAATCTACACTTCTCTAAATTATTTAAGATTTTTTTATTTGATTCCTATTTTTTATATAAAATAATATACTCAAAGTCTCTAAACTAGAAGAAAAAAATATCAACAATGATTGACATAAAGGGTGACAACTTGTGTCCTTTAACCAAGAGGTTCACAATGGGATTTGAATCTTGGTTGATCATTGGATAATATAAATTGTATTAGAAAAAAATACTCATCTTGTGTACATTCAAGATCCTCCACGAAGATTTATCACTATTTCGAGTGGGACAACTTTATACCAATATATCATAATAAAAAAATGGCATTAATCCGGATGAAACAAAATTTTGTTTCTATGGTTCGAGTCTCAGTGATAGAAAAAATGTAATTAAAAAAAAAGATTTCACTATAAATGATCAGTTAAAATTTCTATCAATGATTAATTTTCAAGGTTATACTCATGTTAAGAAGACTCAAAAATAAAATAAAAAAATGTAAGTTTTAAGAGTTAATTTTTTTGCGAACTGATATCATAAAAATGATAATTTATTGCCGCCCTAAAAATTTAAGAGACCCAAATACAAAAAAAAGAAGTTATAAGATTAAGTATATTCAATTATAATTTTTTTAAATTTAGAAACTTAATTAAAAAATTTAAATAATTTAAACTTGTTAAAAAAAAGTTGCAAGTGAGTTCTTTTCTTTGGTTCATAATTTTACTCAAGACATTAATATCTCGCCAATTAAACGAAATTATATATATATATATATATATATATATATATATATATATATATATATATATATATATATATATATAAAAGACGTAAAGTAATTAAATTTGATTTAGTTGTAAAATTTCATGTTTGGATTGTTAAACATTATTGGTGGCATTTTGCATGTGTATTGCAACTAAAACTAACCTTAACTAACAATCTTTAGGATATTTAGTTTGAGAAAATATTTTTATTTTTATTCTCTATTTTTTAATTACAAAATGTCATTTTATTTGGATTTCTTTTAGTACTAACAAGAGGTATCGTCTACTAGAACCTTAAAAAAGAAAAGGTTTCATCTATTAATTAAAGAAATCTTATTTGGACTAGATAAAACGGTTACGAGTAATAATGTTTTTTTTTTCTATATCAAATCACTTATATTCCTTGAGTTAGGGTAGTATTTCCTTGCGTTAGGCTCACTTATATTCCTTGAGTTAGGGTAGTATTTCCTGTGTGATGTGAAGGGTGTCTCTATATCAAATCACATTATTGATAACATTTTTGTGATTGTATCATGTGCCTTCATTAAGTCTAATACAGACAGGAGGAAGGTTGTTTGTTAGTTTATGGATTGGGTTGGATTGAATTTGGTTAAACTTATTTTTTGGGTTAGGTTTGTAATTTATTTTTTACATATTAAATTCAGGGCAAAAAATAAATGGATTGAGTTGGATTGGGTTAATCGTATCTCAATATTTAAAAAAATATTTTATAAATTTTTTTAGAATAATAATTTTTTTCTAAAACTTTATAAGTATATAATAACTAAATACATTCAAAAGAGACCAAATTATAATAATATTTGGCTAAAGAATTAATGATTTCAATGCTAATATAATATTTTTATTTTATATATAAAATAAATATTATATTAGCATGAGAAAAAATAAAATAAAATTAAAACAAAGATTAAAAACAACAACTTAAAAAAATATCATAGGTGGTTTAATTTAATAAATTATGTGAACTAAAAGTTAATGTGTTTTATATTTAATAATTAATTTATATATAATAAAAAAATTAATTATATGATATGGGTAAAGTTGGGTTTGGCTAAGTTTAAAAAATAGAACTCATTACCCAACCCGTATATGATTGGGTCATAATTGAATTGAGTCAAGTTTGATTCGAACACTTAAAAATCCAACCCAATATAATTGGATTCGATTGAGTCACACGTCCTTGGGGTGATCTCGTAGTTCCTACGAGGTGGAGACAATGGGGTTGGTCCATGGATTCTTTTTCCTTTTGTTACATTTCGCTCAAAGGGTTGAAGAAAGATAGTGCATCAAGTTGTTCACAAAGGCTAACTTGATCCTCTTCCCTAGGATCCCAAATGAGGAAACCCTAGGAGAGCCACTTAGTCCAACTACCGTCCATGTACGATCCATACTAGATCTAACCAATTGCATGCCCATCCTACCTTCTCTACGTTAAACCGTGAAAATGGAGTTGTGGGAGAGTTATACAAGTGTTGTGAAAGTAATAGAGAATGTTACACCCTAGATGGCGAGTGTCCAGTACAAATTGTGGGAGAGTTATACAAGTGTCGTGCTGTTAAGCGAAACAGCAAAGCATGTTGCACCTTTACTGGCAAGTGTCCAGTACGGAGTTGTGAAGAGTTATACAAGTGTCGTGCTACTAGGTGAAGGAGCAGACAATGTTGCACCCTAGATGGTGAAAGTCTAGTACAGGGTTGTGGGAGAGTTATGCAAGTGTCATGCTACTAGGCGAAGCAGCAGAAAATGTTGCACCCTAGATGGCGAAAGTCTAGGAGCCAAAAGCATCACTAGCTTATGCTTTGACCTGAGTAGTAGGGACACGTGGAATTCTGTGTGAATTAGCAAGGATCACCTTGCAAGACTAAATACTCCTAGTCAACCGATAGTGAATTAGTACCATGAGAGAAGGGTGAAAAAACCCCACATCGGGAGTGAAATAGAACATGAAACTATAAGCTCCTAGGTCTAGTTCTTGTCTTCCTGAATAATGGGAAGTGTTGGGCTTGTAGTTAGATAGTTGAATTTTAAGTATTGTGCCAACATATTTGCTTACTAGTTTATGGGCCTTAGTAATGTAGATGTTTCACATTGGGAAAATTGTTATTCTCACCCTATCAATTGGTATTTTCACTCCTACCTGTTGAGTATTTCTTTTCAAAAATACCTTTTTTGACGGAAATATGATTCCATTGTCCAAATTGTACAATTGAATAATTTTTTTTTGTTTTTTATTTTATTTTTTTACCCCTCATTAATATAACAAAAATGTGTTTATGTTTTGTATTTTTTGCACCCTTCATTAGTTTAACGAAAATGTGTTTTTGTTTCATACTTTTTGCATCCCTCATTAATATGAGATAAATGTGTTTCTGTTTTATACTTTTTGCATCCCCATAATTAATATAATGGAAATGTATTTTCATTGGGTGTCTAATAAAAGTGTATAATGGAAATGTATTTTCGTTGTGCACTTTTATCAGACATTCAATGAAAATGTGATTCTGCTGTGTGGCAATACACAATGAAATCACATTTTCATTGAACAAACACACAAAAAATACACCTTTTACCAAGGCTAAGAAGACAAAGAAATAAGACAGTGGAAGCAAAAAAAGGGTAAAATAAGCGAACTAGGAGATAGGGTGTGAAGCAAATGGAGAAGGAGAAAGAGAAGCAAATGATAGAGAGTGAGAAGAGAAGGAGGAGGGTGGGGGTGTAGGGAAACAACCAATGGGGGTAGTTTTGTCCTTTGAAATGATCTAAAAAGGTAAGAGATGTGAATAGAAATTTTGGAGGTGAGAATAACAACTCCCTTAATATTGCAACTAAGCCCAAAGACAATCATAAAAATGACTTTTTCACTAAGGTATAGTATGAGAATAATTTACATGGTAATGACATCCATTTGTCCAGCAGTACGAGGAATCCCTTAAGTGGTGCTTTCAAGTGTTAGCTATTTTCAACTTTCTACATCAGTTCTATGTATAACTGATGTAGATAATGCTTTTTACATTGATTATGATTATTATTTATTGATTCAACCTTTAAATTATATATAATTATATATTATTTTGATTATCTGTACCAAATTTTATAAAAAAAAGTTAAACACTAGTAAGATATTTTAGTATATTTTCTTAAAAGAATATTACAATCTATTTGAAAAAAACTTTTAATCTAATAATAATGAATTTTGTGATAAAAGTATCCAATAAAAGATATTGAATAGTACAATAGTAATATAAATTACATCAGTACAATTTGATTTCTTGACATATTTTTTATATAAATATATAATTAAAAATATACAATTTTGTAATTCAGTATTAGAAATATAGGTGTTCAAATTTAGTATTCACTTTTATCGATCAAATGTTTAATTTTATTAAATAACTTGAGAGCAAATTCATAAAGTTATAACAAATTTGAGGTTTTAAAGACCTTTCACCCTCTTTCCCTACTTATATTAATTAAAAATGAAAAAAATATAGTTGGAATAGAAATCTCACTAAAGATGGTTAATGAGATTTCATAATAAAGATTAATTATCGATAAAGTTAGTAAATATTTTACACTAATATCATAATGACAAAAAATAAATATATTTATATATTGAGAGAGAGAAAAGAAGAGGAGAAAAGATCAAATTACTTTTGTAAAATTATTCTTTTCAATAATTTTTCAGCAATTTAATTTTTTCTAATCAAATTGTTAACTTGAAAGTTTTATTACATAAACAGATTTTATATATTTTTAAAATTAATTATTATTTCATTAAACGAATTCATTTCAACATAAAAAAAAGAATCCACACACCCCTACACCCGAATACTAAAGGGGGTTTGATCTCAATTATGCCTTTCACTAGTCTTTGATACTTAAAACATTAAACTGAAAAATGGGGGAAGAGTTACTTCTCCTATTTTGTTCACTCCATTATGTGAAGTTTTGAAGTGTTCACCAAATTGACTGATTTTCCATTTTGATTGGAACAATTTTATGTTCCCACGTTTACCACTACAAGACTACGTCCAAAAAATTAAGTGAAAAGAGGCAAAGAGCCATGTAAACACACTCAATGACAGCGAAGGTGATGTAGATTATGTACTTGAAAATTAAAAATCACAACCAATTTTGAATTATAGGACCTTTTGGTTGTCCTTCCAACTACATTGGGTATAACCAAAGAAACATAAAGTTACCAACCACATGCACAATCTATTTATTTATCAGGTTTGGTCCTATGGAAAAAAGTGATCTTATGAGTTATGATGTCCATCTAACCCCTAATTAGTCCCTCTTCCCTGTATATAATATTCCCACTCCCTAACTTCATAACCCCAACAATCCCAGCATTCTTTTTTCTGAGAAACATCTTTGCTTCGTTTTCTTTTTCTTTTCCCAACATGTCCTTGGTTTTTGTCACGATTCTCTGTTTTCAATCAATTAGGATTTTAACCTCTACATTGTACACAAGATAAATGTTTTTTTACACAAATAAATTTTAAATAAATAATTATATAAATTACACTATAATCTAAATTCATAATAAATATTTTTTACACAATTTTATTTTTATTTAGAATTAAATTAGTATTTCAACCTGCATAATATATATGATAAATGTTTGTTTATATATTTGAAAATTTGTAATAAATAATAATTTTGAATAAACAAATTATAATATAATTAAATATCATAATAACTAAATAATTTTAACAAAAAATTATATTTTAGATTTATTATAAGTAATTTATATTGTTATACAAGGTTATTTTAACTATTGATAATTTTAAAAAATATATATTGAAATTAAATTTAGAAATAAAGATGTAAATGATAGATTAAATGAGGTTAAGAAAAATTTCTAAAAATGTATCTTAAAAAGGCTATGGTAAAGAATATAGTATCTCCTAAAATGACTTTTCCTATAAGAAAATTAACTATTCTAATTTATATAGTGGGAATTTTAAATTATAATATAAGGTTATATATTGACCATTTATTTTAACAAATATTAAAATAAAATTTAGGAAAAGGATAAAGGAGGGTAGATTGAAAGAGGTACACAATTAAAAAAAGAACAAATATCTAGACAAGTTAAAAGGAAAGTAATTTAAGATGACTGAAAAAGAAAATTTTATGAGTTGCTGGAGAGTATAAAATCTTTTCAAGTATAAAATATATTACCTTTATCATATCTAATGATCTTTCAGAATCTAAAGTAAATATGCAATAATCACATACACAAGAAGTATAAAAAAAGAAGAAATACACAAAACATTCTATCGGCTCATACATAAACTTTGGGTTGCATTCGGTTTCTACATTTATAGGATTTTCACTAATCACAAACACAAATACAAAGGTACTCTTTCTTCTCAAGCCTCCTCATACATTTATAGGATGTTCAATTCAGTGACAACTAGCATTCTTAACCTCTTCAAAGACTATATTTTGGTTGATCTCGATTAGTTAGGTTATTTTTTGGTTAACCTCAATGAAATTTTTTGACCAACCTTAATTTATGTTGTTTCTGGTTGATTTTGACTAGGATTATTTTTTGTCTATCTCGACCAATATTGTTTTAGAAAATCTCAATTGGGGTTGTTTTTAAGCAATCTCAACAAGAATTATTTTTAACCGATCTCATATGGAACATTTTTTATCAAACAGTTTTTTACCAAATAATGTGAATGTTGGATTGAAGTATTGGCAAGAAGATTTACATTAAATGAGCTTGTTGAGAAACATGTAAGTTATGGCAAGAACCAATATACCCAATGTCTTAATTAGGGTTTTGAGTTGGATATCTTGTTAAGTTTTTGTGTGTGATTGGTGTATAACCCATTGGTAGAGATCTCCAAAAAAATTTACCCACCCCCTTCATATTTGATATGATGCAAATAGGTGACCAACCCTAACAGCATATACAGTTATTAATTTAGAAAATGAATAACAGTGCAAAGAAAAACGCTAGAAACACACACTCTTGAACTCAATTTTTATCATTGAAAAATACAAATTTTTGTGGGTCTTACTCTTATTTAATAAGCTACTTATTTTTTTAGTTTTTAATAAATTTTAACATAGAGTGTGTATATGTGTTAAAAGAAATGTATTAAATGTTGCTAAAACTCCTCTAGTATGAATATGAATTTCCTCGTCCTTTATATTTTATGGGACGTAATTGTTGAATAAATTTTCTTTCTGTTTCTGTTAACTTGGTGCACGTACTCAAATCTCAAATCCAATTAACTGGTTTGTTTTGTCACATTTTTTTATGGAAACCATTAATTCGTTTCATATTGTTTTTTTTTTCTAATGATTCGAGAAAACTTATAATTTCTGAATTCATGTAATTAATTAAATTGCCCTTTTTAATTCCACCTGGGATGAGCATGCGAATTAAAGATCACTTAGAGTTCCTTTTTTTTTCTCTCTTTAACTATGACAGGTTAACTACAAATCAATCAAAAAACTATGGGTCCTTGTCATGAATATGTACATAAAAAAGAACGAGAGAGCTTGGAGGGGAAAACAGCACATTGCTTCAAATATAAGCACTGTTGACCATTTATGTGTCCATTCTCACGATCTCACTACACAAACTATCTATTCTTTAGTATATGATACTAAATCGGATCCCAAACTATCAATTCATATGTTAGTGGGCACCAAATTAGATCGCAATTCACACTCATTTGTTCGACAAAAAAAAAAAAAAAAAACATACATATTTTTCTTTAGAATGTGACAGTACATGTTTTGGGAGACCAAGAAACAATTAATCACACAAATGGATTTAAAGTTTTAACAGGCCTAGGAATTCATTATGAAGGCCCGACATTCTAATTAAAGGATGATAGCATCATATGATCTGATATTTTCTAACACATTTATCTTAATACACTTCTTATCATTTGTATAAATTTATTAAAAACTATAAATCATAAATCATAAATGGGATTCATTAGATAAGAAGTAAGACTCAAAATTTAATTATTTTAAATAAATTTTAGTCAATTATAAAAAATATATTTAAAAGATTGTTTTTTATAAGGAAGAGTGTGTTAAAAAATATATTACTGACATTTTTCTTTTAATTATGTCTAACAGTATCATATTATATTATGAGTCTTTTTTAATTGATGTCCTTAGGACATTAATTAAGAAATTAAAAGATAATATATTTGATTTGAAGATCATAAGAGAAAATAAAAAAAAAATTGTCATAAATATCATAATTTGATTTACACATCTTAATAAAAATCTTTCTCTTTTAAATTGTTTAACTAATGACCTCAACAGACTGATTAACATTTTACATATAGTAGTATTATTAAGAGAAAGAGGCCCAAATCCAATTGTCATTTTAATCATGTCAAAGAAAATTGATTGAACAACTTATTTAGTGGGCCACATATTAGGAACCTGGCCTGATTAAATGCACTAATTAAAGACTGTTGAATGAAGATTTATGCCTTTCGAAGGCCAATTGAGAATTGAGGCTGTGCATGTCATCATGTCGTCCTCTTCAAGAAACCCTTTTTGCGCTCTAATCTAAAGCCGCAGATCCTCCCTTTTACTAATATTTATATATACTATTTAAGGAAACAATTAATTAAAAAGACACAGATACATTTTAGGTAATATATTTTCATTATACATTTACATGTGAGTAATTAAGATTAATTTATTTAAACATAATCTTAACCATTAGTTTTAATTATATAACCAGTACTACTCATTCTTCTTAATTGTTCTCTCACCTGATACACATGTGTCATAAAAAAAATTCAACGTGCCTCTAAATAAAAGGTGGCTTCTCCTGTTATGTTTAGAAATGATTTTTATATACATCCTTATTTTGTTAATTTTTTCTTTAGCACTTATTTGTTTAGAAAAAGGAAAATGAAAAAATACATCCAAACATGTTAAACTTATTTTATTACTTAAAAAATAAATGTTATAAGAATGATATAAAGGAAATAGAATGTAAATAATGTCACCCATTGTACTGTGTACTCGCACATTAATTAGTATATGAATAGTTTGATTGATTTTCTTGTGTTAATTTGGAAGAAATTCAAATGGTTTCTACCATAGAATGATAAAGCCACGTACAAAACCCACCTGTGTCGTGCAAAAGAAGCTGTGAGATTTTAGGTAGTGAATATGAATATAAAGTGAAAAGAACCATGTAACACAAATAATTAATTGATGATGCAATAATGACATTGAAGGTGATGACAATGATTTAATTTTAGAAAATTAATAATTAAAATATAAGAACACATATGGGACCATCTGGCTGTCTTTCCAACTACATTAGGTACAACAGAAAAAACACAGAGTTTCTAACGGGAGGCAAACCCTAATTGTTTAGCAATCTGATCCAATTAAAAAAAAAAGTGATTTTATGTGATGTTCCCTCTAGCAACTTACACCTTCTCCCCTATATAAGGTAAATATTCTTACTCGATGCTCCCAAACCATCTCAACAATTTTCGCCTCCCTTTCTTTACCTTAGTGGTATATTTTTATTTTTGTAGCCATTTCTTGGTCTCTATATATCATTCTATGTTTTCTATGAAAGCAGATATTTGAAAATCGTTGCAGAAATCATGATCGGCCTGTTGGATTAAGAAGCGGCAAGTGCATCCAAGCATGTCATCAAAGCAACTAGGATGTTGTGTGTTACTATATATTTGATTATATATATGATCATTATATATATATGGCATGAGATTCATTTTCTTTTTTGATTATTATGGATAAGTGAAATATAATTATTTGATGTTGGCTTGGCTCAATCAAATTAAAATTTTTAAAGATTTTGTTAACTTTTTTGATCTGATTGAGCCGTGCCAATATCATATTCATCTCTTATAAATGTTCAAACTATTAACTATATATATATATAAGATATGCTATATTTGTCTTTAAATTAATCATACCAGTAAATTTTGTTGCTTTGATGTATATATATATATATATATATAATTAATCATACCAGTAAATATATATATATATATATATATATATATATATATATATATATATATATATATATATATATATATATATATATATATATATATGAATGCCGGGGATAGAAGTTTTTCAGAAAGCAATATTTGTTATAGGTATTCAAATTAACAATTATATTGTCTTATGTACGTACGTAAATCATTCATATATAATGTGTTATATGGGTTAGTGGTGGTGTAATATTATACTAGTTAGTCGTGTAATTTTAAACCTGTAAGTTTCAGTTATTTTTGTTTATCAAGTTAAATATATGTTGTTGGTTATTGTTATTCAGTTAAAATTAATAGTTCAGCGGCAGGACTCGTGTGATGTAAACTCATTAATTAGAACTATCAGATTTGCTTGATCTCAAACACCTACCTTTCAATATGGTACGAGAGATTGGAGGAATAGAGTCCATTGGCAGAAGTTGACCATAAAATTGAGAAAAGAAAGGCTCAACACCACCACATGTGCATTTGCAGGATTAATGTTTGTACTCAACCAATTCTTCTCAATTGCCTTTAATTTGGTGAAATTGTTTGTAGGGCATGAATTATGACACTATCAGTCATTGACTCGTGTAGTACTGTATTTATACGTATATTGGAAAATTTTTTAATACATTAAAGATATTCTTTAAAAGATTTATTATAATTCATGTACTAAATTCAAACAACTTAACTAGATTCTTAGTTATTTGTATATTGTAGACAAATCACATTCATTATTGTCATACCAGATGCGGGTCCTAAATAAAAATTTCATAATAAACAGACTAAATTTAAATTTAAATGTACTTCAGATATTAATTCTTATATGTTTAGAAGTAGAAATCAAATATAATATAGATAAGATGAGTGTAACAAATTAATGAACGTAAAAAAGAAATCAATGCGAAAATTGCAGTAAAAAAAATGCGTATAAGAAATTAATGAACGTAATAAATGTAAATAAATTAGTGAAGGATTTTCATGTATTTAGTGATCTTATTTAAATTCTTACTAATTTAGACTTTGTATTTTTGACTTGATTTAGATATATATCTCTCTCTCTCTCTAAATTAAACTATTTATTTTACATGAGAGTTTTTCAGATGAGATAATTTTTTAATAATTTTTCATAAATGAAAATATTTTAGGAAATTTTCTTAACCTTTTGTATCGTTTTCAATTTATCCCCTTTTTCATAATTATTTCTAAATTCAATTTTAATATTTTTTTAAAATTTTTTTTATCAATAGTTAAAAATATATAACCTCATATCATAATAAAAATTATTTATTCTAAGTTAAAATATAATTTATATGTTTATAATTATTTACTATGACAAATTTTAATTATAATATAATTTATAGATTCAAAAGTATTTATATATTAAAAAATTAGTCATATAAAATAAAAATTTATCATATAGATTGCACATGCTAAAATATTAGTTGTAAACATACTTGTACAAAATTTTAAATAATCAAATGCTGGCTCGCAATTGGTTAAAACAATGTTTTAGCCTATTTAAAGTCAGTTAAAAAAATGCTTCAGAATAAGTTGAAAATCAATTTAAAATATATTATAATGAAGAACGGGGAGGAAATAAGCTTAACTAAAAGAATATTTGGAATGGAGGGTATTAGGGTTTCGCGTGCTTTGTGTAAGTCGTTTGATGAGAAAGAAGATTTGTTGAAAAAAACTACCAAAAAAGTGAAGATGAGGGAATGTGATAACTCAGCAATCGATATGGAGGCTAAAAGTATCTCCTCCACAAAGGAAATATGACATAGACACGTTTGAGATAACTATAATCTTGAGTCATAATTATAAAAATAAAGAGAAATTGTTTTGAAGATTTAACATAGGCTAAAATCTATTTATTTACATGGTCCAATTTATGTTGTAATCTTTAAATCACCATCACAATATTATCTACTACTAACTCCAAAAATCATAACACAAGGATCTTATTATCTTTCATTGAATTATGCTTGACTAACTTAAATAAGTTCGACTTGTTAAAAAGTTGTTAAATGTTACTTTTCATCTTTTATGTTTGAGTATTTTTTGTTTTAGTCCATTAAGTTTTAAAAGTCTTATTTTAAGTATTTATGTTTTCGAAGGACTTTATTTTGGTCCTTTTTGGCTAAAACATTAAATATGTTAATAGAAAAGTGTAACATGTTTATTAACGTTGATTTGGATTATATGACATGTTAATTAAAACATCTTTGTTTTAAATGGTTTAATTTTAATCCAAGGCATCTAACTGAAACACAATTTTGGTAAATGTCTTCTATAACACCCCAGATGAATCACACCAGAATAAGAGGGATCTTAAAGTTGTGTAAGTATGAAACTGTATAGTTAATGATGACTTAAAGAATTTAATTAGTACTACATATACCAACAAGATGTATCTACTTTTCGATAGTTTATCACTTAAGAACTTTACAATGAAGCCTGCTTGACTGAAAGTAGTTATAGGATGAGTAACCTTATAGAAAGTTTCTCAGGAAGCGTGTGATTGAGGACAAAACATGTTGAAAAGTCTCGTATTGGGTTGTGAGGATAGTCATTGATCCTGAGAGCAATTTAGCAGTAACAGAGCTGGTTGTCAATGGTTCGAAAATGATTACCTACGAAGGGTTCTGACTGGTGAAGGGTTCTAACCAATAAAAAGTTGAGTGAAATATCATTGTGTGAAGTATCGTAGTGTGAGAGCTGCCAAGAAGTTGACAATCAAAATTGTTACAAATGATATTAGAGCAAACATTTCTCTCAATACGGTGTGGTTTAAGAACAAACCAGGCATAAGCTAGTGGACATGTAACACCCTAGATGAACCACACCGGAATGAGAGAGATCTCGAGGCTGTGCAGGTATGAGACTATTTAGTTGAAGATAACTTAAAAGAATTAATTGGTACTACCTATATCAATAAGATGTATCTACTTTTTGATAGTTTATCACTTAAGAATTCCACAATCAAGTGTGTTTGAATTGGAGTAGTTATGAGATGGGTTGCTTTCTAGGAGATTTCCTAAAAAGTTTAAGTGAGGATAAAACACGCTGAAAAGTCTCATGTTGATTTGTGGGGATAGTCATTGATCCTAAGAGCAATCAAGCGATGTCAGAGCTGGTTGTTGATATCTTAGAAAGAACTATCTACAGAGGGTTCTGATTGGTGGATGATTCTAACCAATGAGAATTTGAGTGAAGTGTTATCATGTGAAGTGTTGTAGTGTGAGAGTCATTGAGAAGTTTACAATAGATATATTACATCTTTAATTACATTCCCTAGACTCTGACATCATATATAATTGGTAGGACCAAAATGTATCATTTCACAAGCTTAATGAAGTAGAATAAAACCATTTAAAAAAACTTTAAGTACCAAAATGGAACCATTTAAAAATATAAAGGACAAAAATGAGACAAATTTAAAATGATCTTGTTTCAATTAACATGCCACATCATCATCCCGATCAATGTTAACAAATGCGTCACACTTTTCCATTAACATATTTAAGTTTTCAGCTAAAAAGGAACAAAAAAACCCCTTCAAAAACATAAAAAAAATACTAAAATAAAACTTTTAAAATTTAATGTTAACAAAATGAAAAAAATACTAAAACATAAAAGATTAAAAGTAACATTTAACCTAAAAAGTTTAAGGCCAAAACTATCTAGTATCTATCATGAGTCACTTTTTAAGCTTGACTTGGTTATTTTCAAAGCCCACCTTAGTTTATCAAATAGTCTATCAAGAGTCATACTTTAGGACATGGCCCATAACTAGGCTTTCAAGGTAATGAATCCTTTACATAGGTCAAGTCAATTCTTAATATAAATCATAAATATTTTTTTTATCCCAGTAAATATGTTCTTGCTTTTAGTCTATAACTATATATATTTTTATTTTTAATTCCTATAAATTATATATTTTTATTTTTAGTCCTCATAGGTTATATTTTTTTTGTTTTTAGTTATTATATATTTTTATTTAATTTTTATAAATTATTAATTTTTTATTTTAATTCCCACTGATATAACATTCATGACATGATATTTTTTTGCTAACATGATACTTGTTGATATCATTAACTAATGTCAATAATCATTAATCATGTCAGCCAATGTTTGTAATTTTTATTAGGAAGAACTAATAGCAAAACAATAATGAATTTTAGGATTTTTTTTAAAAAAATATTCAAACTAAAATATAAAAACGAGAAATAAATTATAGAAATTAGAAATAAAAGTTAAGGTTTTTTTTTAAAAAATGAAAAAAATATTTGTTTTACTTATTTCGTCCCATTATAATTGTGGTCACAAGTTGTTTTATACATATCAAGTAAAACAAATAAATAGATGAAAGATAATAACGATTTTACAAAGATAACTTTATCATCATTAATTTATTTATTTATTTATTTATTTGATCCATATCATTAATATTATAAGATATATAAATAAAAAAAATCAATAATATATTAAAAAACAAAAGGTTTCATTCACAAAAAAAAAACACAAAAGATTTAGGGGGTGTATTGGATTAGGATTTCAAAGGATTTTAAAAGACTTTTTTCTTATAAAAAAGTCTTGTGGTATTTAATTAGGATTTTTAAATGGTGTAAATAAATTTTGTGATATTGAATTAAGATTTTTAAAATTTTTTAAGGAGTGCAAGAAAATCCGGTAATATTTAATTAAGATTTTTTATAACTTAAAAAAAGTCTTTTAGTATTAAAAAGTATATAAGTTTTGATGCATTATTTTTTAAGATGAATTTGGATGGATTTCATATGACTTTTTAGTATAAAACACCTATCAAACAATCTCACATAATCCCTTAAGATTTTACTAAACTCAGTTGAAAGAGGTACCAAACAACTGCTAAAAAATAATATTCTTTAAGATCTGTGTCATGTATGTTTCTCATATTCTTTTGGAACCAAAAAATGTCAAATATCTTCTTCCCCTTTGTACTTTTTTGTTTGTTTTTTAAATTGAATTAATGTTTGTCTTATGTGTCAAAGCTAATCATATTTTTCTTATACTAACTATGCTCACCATGCTCATCACCTACTCCATATAATATTTTGGTGACTGTGAGTCTTAATTTTATCCTCGAGATAACTCATTACTTAGTAACTCTTGCACAAATTTTTCACCTTTATCATTCATTTCTAATGTATGTTTACTATTGCATCACATTTAATCATGTCATTAGATTTATCATGAAATAATTATAGTAATTGAAAAAAATAGAAAATCAATGTATAATTTTAAATTTATTATTCAAATTCAAAAGCGATAATGAGAAGATGTTATTACAAAAAGGGTTAGTATAAGAGGACCAAAAGTTAGAATTAATTTAGTTATTAAAATATTAAAAAAATTATATTAGTTTTACTTTTTTTTATCCAAACCTCATATTTTTTTATTACTTTTTTTTATTAATTCTTGTAATTTTGAAAAGTTACAAAGTCCTTTCAAATTTTGTAAATTTATAAAATTCTTTAAAATCTTTTAAATTCTTATGATATAAATCCATTAAAATTCAAACTATCACAAAAATTTTATAAAGAAATCTTACAAGTCATAACATTTCTACATAATTTTTAAAATCTACAAATTTTTTATACTAAAATAATCTTTTAAAATCCCAATCCAATACACCCTCCTTAAATACTTTTTTTGTCCTTGTAATTTTTTTTCATCCTACTCATTGCAAGATGTATTTATTTTATTTTTCGTTCTTAAAACGCTATAAATAATATTTTTTACTATTCAAAATATTTTTTATTGGCGCTTTAAAAAACAAAATAAACACAGCGACAAAAATGAAAAAAAAATTATAAGAACAAAAATAAAAAATTTTAAAATACAGTGAAAAAATATTTAAACCAAAACAAAATGATAATGATTTTGGGATAAATTTTTACTTTTTATCTTGTTATTATTGGATCGAGTGAATAATCTTAATTTCAATGATTCATTAAAAATTATGATATTGGAATACTTTTATTCCATATTTGATTTAAAAAAGGACATGCCAAAATTTATAACTTCTGTTACTCAGAAAATCATAGGATAATTTTTTTTCAAAGTACAATGTATTAAAAAACACATTTCCTATTTCTATCTCTTTATTCTTTAATAATTTTTAAAAAATAATAACTCAACAAGGTAATTATTTTAAAAAAGGAAACACTGGGTTTTTTATTCTAATTTCTCTTTTTTTTTTATTTCTGTAAAAATATTAAATTTAATATAAAATGTATTAAAATAATTAATATTAAGCATTGTAGTAAATTTTATATTATTTTATTTGTATTATCTATATTAGATAATTAATATTAATATTATAGTGAATTTTATATTATTTTACTTATATTATTCATACTGTTCATGAAATGATATGCAAAAATAAATAAAAAATTATCTAAGAGTAACTTGTATGTTTGTGTGTGCTGATTTAAGTACAAACCAAACGCACCCTAACTTTTATTGGTGTAGGTTAAATTTCTGGTTCTTAAGTTGTGCGTCGTAAAAGCCACACCAATTCCCCCATAGAAATCAGAAAACCCACCGAACCCTTACCAGCGGATCGCCGTGCTGAGTGTGAAGCGAAGGCATCATGGGGCTGACGAATTTCGTGCTGACGGTGGCGGGTGTAAGCGCCGTCGTTCTTCTCCTTAGGAGTGACGTCAGACAATCTGCCTCCGTCTTCCGGCGTAACGTCAAGCACATTCGCAACTGGCTCGAAGAAGAAACCGCCGCTACATCCAAGTGGGTTCCCCCTTTACTAACTAATCATCTCTCTCTCTCTCTCTCTCTCTCTCTCTCTCTCTCTCTCTTTCTCTTATTTTTTGTGTAAAAGTTTGAATTTTGTGTTCTGGGTCATTTCGCTTTTTCTTGTTCACGGCTTGATCCGTTTTTAGTTATTGTTTTTTTCTTGAGTTTTGTACATTGGAGAATAATGGGAAGGTGGGTTTTGGAGGAGTGAAACCTTTGATTAAATGATTTAAGGTGCTTGGGTTTTGAAAAGGATAAAACTTACATGCATTTCTATTGGTGCTGTTGTACAATTAGAATTAGAGTTTCACTTTGTTAATATGCATAATCTTTTAATGCACACTTTTTTTTTTTTTTTTGCAAATTACCAAGATAAAACTTTAATTCTAATTGGAGAACAACACGTACCACACCTATAAAACTGAATGTAAGTTTTGCTCTTTTGAAAAAATGCGAGCTTGTGGGTTAGTATGTGTGCCTTTGGGTGAGGTTAGTGCGACCCTAGAGAGGTCAAAAAGAGAGTGGAACTGATGGCAAGTTGGAACTCCCATTTGTTCTCTGCAAATGATGATAATGATGATTTTAGATTGTGATGATGTCTCAGGTGCTTGTAATTGTTATAGATTTTCATTTTTCAACGTGTCTTCATAGCGCTGTAGATTTCATTTTCCGGTTGTAATGGGTGTGAGAATCCGAGAGAAAGAAGCCCCTGGATTGTGATTCTTTATCTTTGTTCATAGGCCTCTGAAACTGGATTGTGAGGCAAGCACAAAAACTTACTATGAACCCCAATATAGTACTAGCTAAGTATACCCCAAATGTGCTGCATACTTTGCACATTGACGCACTGTGTACCAATATTTGTACCACTTATCAGAGTGCACTGTGAACCTGGTAATGCTGTGCAAGGCACTTGTTTTTTTGCACTAAATTTCTGTTTACATGCATGCAATTAGAGCTTGTAACTAGTGTATGTAACATGTACTGTGTAGCACTTGAAAAGTCTGTATTGTTGGATAGATTTATGTAGCTTATGTTGGGCTGAAGATAGCTGATTTTTGTTCTTTTTCTTTTTTTATCTTCCCTCTCTCCAACCTGCAAGGGGTTGATGAGAAGAACACAAGTGAAGTATTGTTTCACTTTATATGTATAGTATAAGGTAGTCTTGTAAGGGATGCAGGATGCTTTAGTCTTGTGATCGGTATGCTGCCAAAAGTTGTTTTGGGTGATATGCATCAATTTTTATGTTGGTGAGTCACTGACTGTAGGAATGTGTTTAATCATTCCGCTGTAATTTAGAATTATTTCTAGTTCTTACTAATTTCAAGATAATAAGATGTGAGACTTGGTGTACTTTTATTATTTTATTGATAAATCATAGTGAAATATAAGAAAAGAGGATGGTGAAAGTAATGAAAGATCCTCTGTTTCTCATGAAATGTTATTTAGCCAAGTTGGTGATGGTTATTTTTAGCTTTTTTTTATGTTTCTGGCATGGTCTCCCCCTTTATTTATTGTAATTTATAAAGAGGATCAAATATGTTGAAGGGTTGAGATTTGAGCAGTTTAAAAATTAACTGTAGGAGATCAAGATCTGTAGCCATGTTTTCCAAACTTTTTTTTATCAGTAAGAACAAAGGGTTTGAGTTTGTTGGTTTGGCTTCATCTCTGGTGGGGAAGGTGCTGCAGTTTTTTATTGGGGAGGATGCCTTTTTTTTGGGGGGGGTGGTCTCTTCCCTCATTTTCTTGGCTTTGTTGAAGGATGGAACTAGGAATTGCAAAATGAGAGGTGAAGAAAAAAATTGAGGTGCTTAATTATAAGGAGTAAGGACATGGTTAGTGCAGATAGGAACAGGAACACCCAGACTGTGAGTGATTATAGATGCAGCAGTAGGGGGAGGATATTCTTTATTCTCTGAAGAGTTTGTGGTTGAGTAAATTTTCTAGGTTCAGCAGAAAATTTCCCAGGCTTTAAGATCCTTAAAACTTAGTTCTTAAAGACTAAAAGATAATTGCATTAGTTGCTATTTTTCTCTGCTGTGTTTTCTTTTAGTTTTCTTATGGGACTTGAATATAGAAAATCTAATTGTATGTGTTGTGTCCTTCTTTAGTGTAATTGTTTCCTGTATGTGGAGCTTATGCAACATGGTGCACAGATTTGAGGGAGGATTTGGAGCTTGATTTGTGTACACTGTTTATTTTATTTTCTCATGAAAAAAATTACAAATTTTATGTGAATTTGCCCATTTGACCTCTACTGGACTGGTGTTGATTTGTTTGAATAATTTTTCCTATTGGATTATGTGTGGAATTTCAAAGAGGATCTAGGATCCTTGAGTTGATTGCAGTGTACACATGTTGACTTATTGTTTTAAAGGCTCTATTTTGTATAAATTCGGTAAGATTAAAGTGGAATAACCTAAAATGGAAGGCAAAGACTTTGCACATGCTTTTCAGGAAGAGTATGAAATTAGATCTTATTCAAAGAACCCCATAGTGTTTCATCCATATTATAACAAAAGGATACCCCATATCCTATTATTTTAAGATGTAGAAGAAATTTCAAATAAGAAAAATAGAATTTTTTATAATAGATCCCCAACTAGCATGCCTTGGGTTAATTATATTTACACACACACACACACACTAGAATGTGATGTTTTAATATTAATGAAAGAACCTGCTTGGGATGATTCCCATTTAATATGAGAGGCATGTGTTTGCTTGAATGAGTTATTCATTTTGGTATATGTGGATACTTACATTGCCATGTTTGACAAGTTACTTTTGATGAATTGTAAAATGTCAAGATGTGTTTGATGAGTAATGGAATGAGGGTTGAGTCATGCATTGCAAGAATTGAGAAGGGCAGACTTTTTGGTCCTTGGAGATATAGTCTCAATGCACAGTCACATGATTATTTATGTGCATTTTGATTATATACTGGTGTTATTTGGGCTAAGGGTCACTATCTGTAACCAATGACTGATGCTGGCCGGGCAGAGCTATCCCTGACTAAACTGACCAGATTGTAAACCCCCCTTGAAGTGGATATGATAAGAGGATTGATCAATGGATTAGCTACTGGGCCCATAGACAAGTTATCTAATATTTATTGGTTTATGATTCAGTGAAATATGCAGATTTTATGTTATAATGAAAATGGAATGCTAAACTGACAGAGATGTTTGTGCTGATTGAAATTTATGCCCCACTTGGATTATTGAAATGTTACCATAAAATTTACTGTTATAAACTCTTCCTTACTGAGAATTGGATATTTGAATGTATTCTCACCCGTGTTTTGTGTGTATTTTGTTAATCTTCTTAAGGTTAGAGAAATCTTAGAAATAATCCCATGCACTTTGCCTAATAAAATAATCTAGTTGCGCTAGTAAGGGCATCATGATGCTTATGTTTTAAGTAGATAAATTCATAGATTTTTGTGCCATCTTTCAGGACAATGGAAAAGTCCACTCCCAAAGAATTTGAATCAAAGGTTCCTCCGAAAGACATTCCTAAGGAGGACAAAAAACATTAATGTTTATACAGGTGATGCAGATGTTACTGCAGTAATTGTGTTTCTCTTATTGTTTTTGAATGGATACATGTTTTTGTGTCTTTACTAGAATGAATTCTTGATCACTGTCTGTTCATATTACTCTTGAATGACCCTTGTATTAGTACATATATATTTAGCAATAATATGACGGATGACAATTTTGGTTATACCGCATTCCAGTTTTTTTTTTTTTTTTTTTTGCATATTATGCATGATTTGACTGCTGAGAACTATTTGGCTGTAACTTTTCTTGGACTTCAAAATGTTCACTTTGGATTGCAACTTTTTTTGCCACTACTGCAAGGTGATTTATATTTTAACTGAAAGCTCAGATTGTTTAAGGAAAATCTTTTTTCTCTGGCCCATATCTAAATTTATGTCTTATTTTATCCTCTATTTTTCTTTTGCTATGGTAGAATGGGGGTGGGGGTGATGACAAAGATTTGAGACAAGCTCTTTAGTGATTTGGGTCAACCCGCAAATCCTCTCTGGCCATTTTTTTACATTGATTATAGGCTTAATTGCACTTTGTGTTCCTAAAGTTTTAAAATATCGTGAATTTTGCTCTCAAAATATTTTTCCTCCTAATTTGCAAAACATTGTGAATTTTGCTCCCAAGTAAAAAAAACTGTCACAATTAATGAAAAAATCATCACAAAATAATCTTAATTGTGACGTTTTCAAAGAAAAGTTGTCACAAAATATCATAATTGTGATGACTTTTTAAGTGGGGGGCAAAATTCGTGAAAAAAAAGCATTTGGTAGACTATTTGTGACATTGTGAAACATTGGGGGTAAAACAAAATACAGTTTAGTCTTATTATATCTATAAAATTATATATCAATCAAATTATTCATATCGCTGTTTAATTTCGACTCAATCTATGTAATGTAGTTATAATTCAACGTTTGATCGATGGGGAGCAGAAGTCAAATCCATCTGTTCTCTTGTTATATCTATGTAGGTTTGTGCGTGTTTTTTTTATATAGAAAAATTAAAATAGGTTTTTTGTTTAAATTTTTTAATGAGGTCCTAATTATTTATGATAAAAATTAGAGGCCTAATTGTTTTATTATTGAATTGAAACCATAGAGACATTGTTAAGAAAATATACTATTTGGACCTATTTTGAATTTTCTCATACAGGGACATAACAGAGTTTAACCTTTATGATTCTTGAGATGTCTTCATTCTATTTAATTTTTTCTTCAAAGTAACTATTTTGAAAAGAAAATTTTTTATTTGTGGGCTCAAATGGAAAGTGATCAACCTCCCCATAAAATTCAAGGATTCTACTGAATTTTGGAGAAAAGTCAGTAGATGGTGATGAATTGTAAATAGACTTGTTGACTTATGTAATGGGTTTAGGGCTTATGGTTATTATTTATTGGCTTATGGGTTAGGAATAGTGTTAGGATTTGAGAATTGATTTATGCAATACAAGGACCTAAGGAAAGGAAAATAGGCTGAGTTGGAGATCACAATTCCCACCATTTTACCACGTGAGTTACGACCCCTTGGCATGGATTTGTTTATATATATATATCCTGTGATGTGTTGAGTTCATTTTTATCATTTACATTTGTTTCAAACCTACCCATAATGTATTTTTATAACTTTTTTTTCCCAATCTTTTTGTGGTTGTAATTTCCCTATCTTTGACCATCCTTTATCCTTGCATGCTGTTTTATGAGTGGGTTAGGTTGTGTCCCATACTTAACATCATTAAGTTGGTGGTCTTAATTTTTTTCTATTGTTGGTTCACGTCTTGATAAATTGTTCAACCTCCGTGGCATGGAGGCTTTAGTAAACCCGCTTACAAAATGTATTTTCTCTGGATCTAATGATAAGATTTTTCTTTTTAAAAATTGTTTTTTTTATAAGATACTTTTTTAATTTCTAAAGGCATTAATTATTATTTTTTCAAACATTAATGATAAACAATTAAGTGAATAGAGAGATAAAAAAATAATTTTAAAATGATAATACAAATAATTAACATATATAATATAAATAATTAAATTAATTATTTTTTTAATGAATGTAAGTAATTAAATTAATTTTTTTAAGGGAGGTGAATGAGTTGAAATGTTGTTATAATGAGACAAAGGGAGTATGCAATTATGTAACCGATTTGTTTACGTCTAGGATTAAAAAATGCGTCATTTGGACATGAGAAGGACATGGAGATTTTATCTAGCTCTAATTGGATAGGTCTTGACTTTTTGAATATGACCAAATAGGAATGGGAATATGCTTTCAATTATTCATACGTTCTAATCTATACTTATTGTGACTTTATTGTCGGAACAGGACTGTGTTTTAGTTTAATTTTAATGTTGCACTCATTAGTTAATGGTTTGATTATATCAATAATTATATGGCATGTTGAATTTATTAAATAATATGATAATTATTAATTCGAGGGCATTATATTTTTACGTAAACATTAAATTTGATCGGTTTTAATTATCTGTTATTTTCAAATGCATAGGATATTTTTTCATAAAATTAATTATTAGAAGCACAAATTTTAACAATGTTAAGAATTGTAGTAGGTCATTTTAAAAAAATGTTCCAAAGGATCATTGTAATTGACGGGGATTTTAAAATTTACAGTGCACGTGATTATTATATATAGTTAATTCGATTACTTAAAAAGTGAATATTTCTCTCTATCTTCCCAAGTAAAATAGGCTAGTTTCGCCCCCTATCTACATATAATTAAACAGTGTTAATCCTGATATTAAAAAAAAAAGTTTTAATTATCGAAAAGAAAAACTGTAATTTTTTTTTTATCGGTTTCTTGTTTCTCTCTTAGTATTGACTATTGTGAGGTCGTAAACGAAGGATAAGTCTATGTCAATCTATATAAAAAAGTTGACATAAGTTAATAACAACTGTTAATTTGACCAAATTGATTGAAATTTGAAAAAAAAAAAATATATAGGACACTTTAATCATTATTTCCCTTTTTGTGGTCACTCTTACCCCCTGAATAGAGAACCTAACTAACATTGTTCCAAAGAAAGAAAGAAAGAAACAAATAGATAAAGACAACTAGTCTTTCGTATTTTAGCCACGACATAATAGAAGCAAATGACAATGGTTATTCTCTTCTTTCGTAATAATTTTAAAAGTAAGTGTTAGTTTTTTTAATATATATTAATTAATTAAAAATTATAAAATTAGTAGAGAAACTCGTTAACTCTTTTTCACAAGAGAGACACTCATTAAGTAAAAAATAGGACTCACAAATTTATATTTTTCAATAAATTTTAACCAATAAAAAATCGATAAAAAAAATTATACCTTGAAACATTAGAGTGACTTAACAATACTGCAAGTTAGGAGAAGGAGTCTGTATCTAGTATTTCTTAATAAAATATTAAATCTTGAAACTAATATTACACTATTTGTTTTAATATATTCTTTTAAACATATTTTATTATCGATTGAAATTTATTAAAAAAAACATATTTTGTGGGTCTTAATTTTTACTTTATAAGACTCACATAATTTATAATTTTCAATAAATTATAACCATTGATAAAATATGTTAAATAATATATTATTAGCACTCATACATTTTTAGAAATCACATTTCTAGAAATATTATGTTTGAAAATATTATTTTCATAAATATATTTGATTGACATTTAGTAATTTTAAAAAATAAAATTTATTTAATTAAAAAATTGAAAAAAAACGTGGAAGAATAAAGTAAAGATAAATAGTTAATATAGAAAATGAGTTCTATTTCCATGAGTTTTTAAGAAATTGTAAAATAAAAGTGGAAAAATATATGGAAAATCGGAGTGCAGATAAGTAATCGTAGAAATAATTTCTATTTTCATAAAAATGTAAGATATCTTTCACCGTGAGAATAAGTAAAATAATAAATGTGAATAATTTATATTCTTGGAAATTAAGATTGATCACGAGTCGGATTGTTTCGAGTATAATGAATATTTTAATTAAAACTGATCAATGTTACTTGGTTTGGAACATTTTAGTATTTTTTATAAGAAATTTAACAATTCGATTCGAACTAATCTAATCACCTTCAGCCATCTAATCTTGAAGCAAACAACCAAAGACTATAAAATATATTTTTTAAAAAGTAAACTATAAAATAATTTTGGTGTTACAGTTAATAATGATATTTTTTCTCTCTCTTAGACAACTACTCATTAATTATAACCTGTATTGCTGGAAGCTACAATAGCCAATGCAGATCCTGCTCCCAGCAACAATGATTGCTGGCCACATATATAAAGCAAAATGAAACATTACAATTCAGACAGGCATGAGAGTGAAATATGTCAAATCATCCATTTTCTAGCTGTTGGTCCTTGTCCTAGCTTGCAGCATCCTGTTTTCCAGACTCATCAAGGAAAAATTAAGACATGCTGTGAATATATTTAGAGTGACTTTAAAGAATAGTGAGGGATGATTCAAAGGCACTTCAGAGGAGATAAAAGAGCTGGAATTATTTTGTGAATTCAAAACACCACTGTTATTGGACATACAGTGTTACCACTAACTTTTCTTCAAACTCCATCATGTTAAGGAGACAAAGGCTATTTGAATGGCCATCTGGTTCTGATTTCTTTCTAAAAGTGGACACCATTTGCCACCTTTCATCCACCCAACACAAAAAAAGGTGTTGACCCTACTTCAACTTGGTTGATTTTTTCGTGCATATTACTTCTTTGGTCAATAATATCCAAGCAATTAATGCATAGTATGAAGGTCTAGATATTTCATTTCCTCGTGGATTTCATGCTGCTTCTCTAGTCTCTTCTATCTTAAGCACGCAATTTGTAACATTTCAATTATCCCCACTCCCAAAACCTCTTTATTGTGTTTTAATATATCAAAGGTAGGTAATAACCATCTTGCTTAAGTCAAACACTAATTAATAAATCGACTTAAACTAATATACACTTCTATCTGCTCAAGTTCAAATTGTTGATTAAAATGATAGGCTCAATCAAAATAAAAACAATCAAGCCTTGTCTTATTAGGTGGGATTATCTATCATGGGTAATTTATCTAATCATGAAGCAAAATCTCAATGAAATTAAAAATCTTTCATCAAAGAAAATAACTTCTGAACTGTTCAAACTGATCTCATGACAACTGAAAGAACATAGTTCGCATACAATCCATTTCATCCTCCGCAGCATAATCAATTGTGCTACCACAACAAGATTGACAGCAACAAAGGACCCTTATTGAAAGCTTCAACAAGTTTAAGCTTTAATCATTGGAGTACACAGTACACACACAAGGTTTTGAATCCATAATTTCCCAACAAAGACATAACCACTTAGTTAGCTACCTACTCCCACAAGAAAGGAAGTGCTAGTGGGTCCTCATTTTCAACAAATCCATCGAGATCCATTTGCAGCATTCCGTTGTAATGAAGGTTGGTTGTTTTTGCATCGAAAACCAATACTTGACCACTAGGCTTATCTCTTTCCGTTTCTGAGCATGCATACTCATTCACAGCATCAAAATGCACAGATCCTGATGGAGATTGCACAGGGCAGGTGATGCTAGATTGCACCATACTCAACTCTGGACTTTGTGATTGAAGTGTTGACAGAAGATAGAGAGCACAACCTGAGTCAAAGGATCCAGGTTTTGCATCTGTAGAGAGCTTTCGGTTGCTCTTTCCACCCATTGATGGGGCGATGGTGCCATGAATAGGCTGACAAATGGGAGTTCCCGGCATTGCTTCATCACCACTGCCTACTTTAGGGTCATTTTCTTGCCAAAGAGGATGTCCCTTATCTTGCTTATGCTTGTCAATTCTGTATAAAAGTCGAGGAGAATCATGACCAGATTCAGCTCCAGTTTTGGCAGCAGCAGGCCACATGTCTCTCATAATAGGGTTGGCATAAGCCTCAGGGCTACCAAAGTGTAGGATTCTAGGTCCTAAATTGTAGAAAGGAAGTGCAAAAGTGCATATTAATCACTGTGGAAGACAAGAAATAATGATAAGAAAAAATAGATTTTAGCAGTAACTATTAGCAAAGACTGTTAGACTATTTTAGCAGATTTGTTAATATTAGCCCTCATCAGCCCATAGGGTTGATGCTAAAGATACAAAAATAGGCAGTTGTTACTGGGAAAGAAAGGAAATAAATGACTTATGTTTAGGTATTTCAAATGTAATAAATGTTTTATTTTCCCCTAAAAAATTCACTTTTGTATCTTTAACATCAGTCTAAAACCAATAATTTAAGAATAATTTTAAATCCTTCAACAACAACCTGCTACTTCCCTTCTATGGTATGTATTGAATGCATTTTATATTTTCAAGAAAGACATTAAATGCATTTACTTTTTCATTTAATCCTTTCTTTACCAGATAGTAGGGGGATTTGTAGGAAAATATAATATTACTCATAATTTAATTAAAGGTCTAGTTAACAAATATTCATAGAACCCTAAGGAATCAATAAATAATAATTCTGAAGGTCAAAATTTAAATGCAATTCAATAGATTCTTTTGGTAACCCACTAGGGTTTGCCTAGTGGCACGGACTTTAGATAGTTTGTATGAGGTCTTAGATTCTAACCTCAGTGCTACCGTTGTAAACAAAAAATCCAGTCAAAATTAGAGTTTCACCTTCATAATATGTTGACTTTTAATGCAAACCTTTATTATGCAAATTACCAGAGTGAAACTTCAATTCTAACTGCAGAACAACACCAAAAGCACCTACGAAACTGCATCTAAGTTTGGTCCAATTCTAAATCTTCCTACAACATTCTCCAACCAATCCTCTTACTTGCTTTGCATGGCAAGTATTGAATGTTTTTTATGCTTCGAATACATTAAATGCATTCACTGTTTCAGTTAATACCTTCTTTATAAAGTATTATGAGGATTTGTAAGAAAATTTGGAGAATAAACATTACTCATCAATAAATAAAAGATTTTTATTGGAAGTCATAGTGGGATAGTACATTGTAACATTAAATGTTACACTTTCTCATAGTGCATTTCTACTTTTAATTCCTTAACTAATGCCTTTGAGGAACTAATTAGCATTTTGTATTTACTAGTCATGCATATAGAATTAAGAGTCACTTCTTGTTTTATGAAATGTCATGCACTTAGCATTTAATTTTTGAAAGTAGCTCAAAGCATTGAATATTGCTATGGAAGCATTAGATTGGTAGCCTAACGGTCACCCCAACTATTGTATAAACAAATGTCTCTACTCTTATATCAAAAGTTTTGAGAAATAGAAATCCTCTTCTACATATCTTTTTTTCCCTTCAACAGACAGAATGTACAATTGAACCAAATGGGAAGCATGTATAACCTAAATTCATATTCCAACACTAAGTTTCTAGTAAAAGTCAAGATAGATAATCACTCAGCTTTATCATGACATCAATCCAAATAGTTATGGCTAATTCTAATCTTGGCTTAGAATTCAATTTACTATAAAAATTTGAAATAATCTTAAGCAAAGTTCTAATTCTAATTCACACAGCTTCATATCACTAGCAAGCTTAAAACTATAAAGGGGGCATTGTTTGGTGACAGGGTTTACTTGTTTCTTTCCAATTGGGGGTTATCTTTTCACACAATTGAGATCCAATTTAA
Organism: Glycine max; assembly: GCF_000004515.6. Lineage (NCBI taxonomy): Eukaryota > Viridiplantae > Streptophyta > Magnoliopsida > Fabales > Fabaceae > Glycine > Glycine max. The sequence continues at coordinate 5,344,363 of NC_038252.2, read as the reverse complement.
CAATAATAGACAAAAAAAAAAAAAAAAACTATCTTGACACAAACCTACCTTTGTAATTGTACATGAACTTCTCAGCAGCCATGAAAAGAGAGGGTGGCTGAGGTTTCCTCCGGCGCCTGTTATGCCCGTCAAGCCGTTTCCTACAACTCCTCTTAACCTCATCAAACTCCCCAAGCGAATGAAACCTACACAACAACAACAACAATTGGCACCGCCCATGTCACAAAACACATCAAGTATCTAACCAAACAACAGAATGGAACAAATTCCAATCCCCAAATCTCCAACACACACATAACCAAACTCCAATCCCTACCTGCTGCATTGCTGGCAGAACCTCTGTTGTTTCCCCCCCACCATCACAACCGGGGTTTTGGAGTGCTTTTCGCAGACCCTATGGCGCCTATGATACTCTCTGCAATCACTGAGATCAGAATTGCATCCATCAACAGAACAACACATGTTCTGTAATCCATTCTGAAGGCGGGATCTTTTCGACGACCCGGATGGCGATGACACGGTTTTTGAGTCTTTTGTGTCCTTAGCAACAACATCTGGGGCTGTTTTTTCCTCACCAAGCCTCAAATCCACTGAAGCTGCTTCACTCTTCTGGCCTTCACCATTAGCCAGCTCCAACCCACGTGGATCCCAAGCAAACTCTTTCCCATCCCAATCCATAACCAACCAACAAAACTATGGTTTGCTTTATGTCCCTTTTAAGATGCCAAAGCCAAACCTAAACCTGTGTAAGGCACTCAACACAGGAATCAGAACTTGAATTTGAAATTGAATCCCCTTTGTGTTGTTTTTCACCACAAAGAAGCTGAAGAAGACTTTGACTTGTTGGGAACCAAAAAACAGGATAAAGGGGAGATCAATCAATTCAACACACAAGAGGGAAATCAGAATTGGGTTCTGAGAGGAAGCCAAAATAATAAATGCATCAATTTTTAAAGAAGATTGCATCAAAATTGAAAGAAAATAAATAAAAAAGAAATGGATATTGGAAGATATCCTGAAAGATTATAGACATGAACGTCACCTCATCCCCTCAAAGCAACTTGGCCCTCAAAGGGGTTGAAAAGAAATTAATGTCAATTCAAGAACTTTTGTTGTTTTCTGTAAGAGAACAAAAAAAAAAAAGAAAACACAAGTCTTTCACATAAAAAAATAATAATGATAAAATAAGAAAGAAGCTTCACCTAACACACATAGTTATGTACTAATCTTGAATCTCTTAAATTCTGATAGCTGCGGATAAAGCCTCCAAGAAAATGGGCATAGAAGGTGCAAGCCCCATTTTGATGTTTCTCTCTGAGAGGAGAAAGAACTTGTTCGAGTAAAAAAGTAGGTCACCAACTAATAATTCATTGAGCTCTAGATGTGGAGTAAGAGGCAGAAACTGAATCAATAGGAACCAATTACCTTTACTCAACAAAAAAAAATTATGCAAAACACTTTTCTTTTTCTTTTTCCTTTTGTTTTTTACCCTGTTTTTTCTTACCGGCAGCAAGTTCCCCTCTGCTTTCATTTTGACTTCCTTTTTTTTAGGTCATTCTTGGTTAAAGTAATGATAGAAATAGGAGTATAGATGGTAATAAAGGATGTTTAAGTTAATTTGAATGATTTTGAGTTTTAAAATTAAAGAGAATTCCCACTTTTAGCCTGTGCGCTTATGATTCCTAACCGAAATTAATCACAACTTATTTACAATGATAATTTTTTTATATCAATATTATGGTCAATAAAAAAAATAGATTCGGTAAATTTTTTAGGATGAATTCAAATTATATTGAGTTGTTTCAATTTTTAAAAGGTATATTTTTTTTGAACAATTATATATTTTGTTTAACCTGATATTGTATTCATAATGATATTATTTATTATAAAATATACCTTAATTTAAGTTTATATTTCTTTTATTCTACGATTTACCTATAAATAATGTTTATATTGATATATTATGTTAAAATATTGGATTGACCCTCTTGTCCCATATATTTAGGGTCATATACAGGTCAAGTTTAAGTTTAAATAAATAATTCGATCAAAATTTTATATTGCATAAAGATAAAGATAAACTTGTTTTTATTTATCCGTCTTATAAAATATGAATTTGAATGCATTGTCAATATGAATATGAAAATTTTATTGATCAAAATAATTTATAAGTATTTTTATAAGCATTGAATCTAAATACCTACCATTTCTTTTCAAAGAGTCTAAAGACCTCAAGAATTCCTTAAATTTAAATCACGTAGACTTTTATACAATATTTATTTTACAATGATAGAAATATAAACTTTAAAAATATATTTCTTTATATATTCTTTTAAAAATATTTTTATTATTTATTAAAATTTATTTTTTAAAGGAATTTATTAAAAATATAAATTTAATAAATCTCACTTTTATTTTGTAAATTCTACTTGTAATTTTATATTTTTAATCAATAATTTTAGAATGAGTTAACACTCCTCAAAAGAATGCATCTAGGATGAATAGTGGTTGTGGGCAAATGGAAATAGTAAGGTGGAGAAAGTGACTGCAACTTTGGACTGTGCATGCAACTTTCCAGATAATTAACAACAGTAACAAATGAAAAAGTATGAACGACAAAAGAGACATAGAGAGTGACTGCGTGGCAGCTAAGCCAGTTGTGAGTTATTGTTACTACTTTGAGTTGTGTGTAAGGTAGAATTGGAATTTTTTATTTATTTATAAAAATTAAACATAATATTAAAAAAATTATATAGAATTGGACTTGAATAGACTCACTCACGTTAAGCTTAATTGAACACCAATGTCTCCTCTCATCTGAAATGATTAGTGCATACTCTTGGATTGGTTAATTGGTATACCTTTTGATTTTGGTGCTGGTTTAAGATAACGAATAAATGTTGATTCCCCACTTTCTTCTTATGTAATCTCTTTGAAAGTTTCTTTACCGAAAATAAATATTGCAAATGGAATTGTAATAAAGCAATTTCATAATATACAAGTCTTGTGTGTGTGTGTAACTATATGATAAATAAATGCTAATTATTTTTAGTTTCCAAAAAGACAAATGGTATATGCCTACTCTAAAAATAGAAATAAACAAGTGATAGTTGGAAGGAAAAAGACAAATGCCGGAGTGGGCTGTATACTAAATAAATTGAATTTACCGAATCTGAAAAAAAAAAGAGTAAATAAATTTCCCCAAGCAGTATGTTGTGACCCAGTTGACTTTAATTTTAAAATTAACTTGACTTCACCGTAAATTGTCTTTTTTGGTGGACTTCACCGTAAAATGTTGTCACCTATTAAATCACTTATGTATTTTGTTAAGCTATCGATTTAGTTTAACAATAACAATTGAGACACTAATTAAATAATGTTTGTTTCATTTATAAAATAAACATCTTGTTTATGGCTTTAGCGTATACAATATTCTTGATGCTTTATCACGGGTGTTTAAAATGAACTCGTTTACATTTGCAACGAATTTTGCATAACTTAAGGTAGATTTTAAATAATTGAAAAAAAAAATATTGACTATTTTTCTTATTTAGAACCAGTCCAAAGAGGGAGAAATATTTGGATGAAATATCCTTTTGGTCTACACGAGCTGAACTTTGATGATCTACCTATAGCATTTCGTCGCTCAAGTTAGTATCTACAAGATGAGGTCAAGAGTGTAGAAACTAGAGAGTATACCCAAGGTCTTTTTATGGCCTATTTTAACTATTCTCTCATAGTCTATATATGATAGTTATTCTTAAGTGATGAAGGGTGTGAAATGTCTATGGGTGAATCCCGTGATTTGTGCTTGAATGTTATCAACAAATTTTGTTCTAGATCCCATGCTTCATCACTTTGTGATATTTTGTTCCTATCCTGCTTTGATTTCTTCTTCTAGGTTAATGTATTTAATTGATTTTGTCACGAAATCCTTAATATTTTCAAGCCTTCTATTATCAAGTGAAGTTGGGAAGGGGTTCTTGGGAGTAGATTGCCTCTAATGAGGTGAAGATTTTCTCCTAACATTATTCTTTAAACTTGTAGCGCTTCGTAGTTAAATCTAATAATATATAAAAAGACTGCATTATCCTTTTTTTAATACAAATTATCTTCCCCTATGGTTTGTCTTTATCCAAAAGTTTCAATTTCCATTGTTTAACATTGCACTCATGATTCTATCTTTCTTTAATTTTGAAAAAAAAGTATTAATCTTAAAATTTGTAAGAAAATATTTTTTTTTGCATTATAGGATCTATTTACACCAGATGTAAGTCTTAACACTTACACTAAATCTCATCTGTTAAAATAAGTTAATCCTCGTATATTTTTTCTCTATTTTTTTTCCTTGGAATGTTTATTTTCCCTTTTTTCTCCCTATAATTTATTTGAGTTTAGTTTCTACCCCTATTTGTTTACTTGGAAAAACATTATGAGTCATTAGACAAGGCAACATTGAGTTGGACCTCCATTAGTAATATCATTTAACACTTACAAACTGAGGGCATAGATCACATGCAAAAAGATTATCATATGACAAGAATGAAACGAAAAATTTAGTATAGAACAAAAAGATTTAAAAAAATTTATAAGGACTTTAAGGTTAACTAAATTGTTTTAATTTTACAATTCTTTAATTTTATTATTAATTTTATATAATATTAAGATTGATATATTATGAGCGTGTTTGAAACACATCAATGTACAAAATAAAAAATGAACATGGTGGGACATAATTCACGGAAAACATTATCCCTTGTAAGCATGGTATATATTTTGGGAGAGATAAATTTCTTGGATCTCCGTATCTTAAGAGATTAATCATTGACTCTCGATAAAAAATACTCGGATTCAAAAAAAAGAGTACAAAACAAAGAAACCAAGACATGAAAAATGTTTAAAGTTTAAAACAACTTTTTGTTATGTGCATTTTTTTGATGAACAGTACACAACACAAATACAATAATATCAAAATTACTATAGTATCCTATATAATATTAAAATAATAATTATTAAAATTTTTATATATAATCATTGCGCAAAGAAACCACTGTGTAGATTTGACGGTCAAGATAGGTGAGGCTATGGAGGACACCTTGCAAATATTTGCAAAGTCCTTGCTCCTCTTTGTCAGTGTTGCAGGAGTATAATTTCCTAGGCTAAATTAGTGTTACTTTGCTTTTAATTGTTTTGTTTTCTCCTTTGTATTCTTAAAAAAAAACAAATTGGTTTGAAGAAAATCAATAACTATCATTTGGAAAGAAATGCACGCAGTAAAACAAAATTAAAACAATTCAATTTTTTGGAATACCCATTCGATCTTGAAAAGAGAAAAAAAAAAAAAAAAGATAATGGAGAGAGAGACGTGGGGAGCGAGAGAGTGGGAATTGGGAAAGAAAATGGGAACTTTTTTTGTTTGTGAGTATTTTGAGGGATAGACAAAAAAGTTGTCATGTAACTTAGAAAAAGTTACAAAATATTAATTTTTTGTTGAGTTCTATTTCTCTTATTTTGTGTTATCCATTAACTATAATTTAAAATAAAAAATAGATAAATATTTTTGTGTTTTACAATATGAAATTTAGCAAAACAAGTGCATCCTATATTAACAAATTGGATCATGTTGATTCTCTCTCAAATATTATTGAGTTTATATCAAGTCAAATTCAAATAAATCTAAGCTTCTCTGTTGAAACCAGTAGCGGACAAAATTAAACATAAGCTTGCTTCCTTGAAGGGATCTCTTCTGTCTATAATGGAAAGGGTTCAACTGATTAACTAGGTGATAAATGGGATGATCCTCAATAGTTTCCGCATATATGCTTGGCCCAAAGCATTGGTCTAGGGCATTCACACCCGCAAAATTGTCAATGTTGCCTATAAAAAAGTTTTCTTTCCAACTCTCTAGGGAGGACTTGGGCTTAAATCAACTGTGGCTATCAATGAAGCTGCCACTCTCAAGCTATGTTGAAACTTTGTCCACTCTAAGGACCAATGGGTTGCATTTCTTCGTGCTAGGTTCGTCATATCTAATAGCCTGATTTCTTACTACAAAAAAATCATCTTTGTGGCTAGCTATTAAACACCACTTATATCATGCATGTCTTCTCAGACACGGGTTGGTTGATTGGCTCATGCAGCAAAGTCAATTTCTCGAACAAATCTATTGCTGAAGTTAGAAACCTGCATTTATCTCTTACTGATAGTCTCCAAGCTTTTGTGTATCATTTTTGGGAAAATAACACTTGGAATATTCTACCTTTCATTCTTCAAAAGATGCCTAACTTAGCTAATATTGTTCAAAAAAATTGCATTCAGGAAGGAACAAAAAATCTCCCAATTTGGCTTCCTGAAGAAGATGGTGATTTCTCTTTGAAAAAAGCGACTTAGTTTTTTCCCCACTAGGTCCTGCTTTGAATTAGGGCAATCTATTCCTCCTTCTAAATCCTTCTTGATCTGACGACTTTTTCATCATAAGATGTCGACAGATGAAAATCTTCATACTCGAGGTTGCATAACTACAATTATGAGTTGTAAGATCACTCATTCCTTCAATGTAGCTTTTTGGTGCTATTTGGAATTGGCTTCATAATACTCTACAATCTACTTTGGACCTGCGATCTACCTCTTCCATCTTTTATGTTATAAAAAGGGGATGATGGAGTAGCCAACTTCATGATGTAATCCTTGCTGCAATTACTAATAATCGGGTAATCCGGTTTTGTAGAAATCAAAGGCGCGTTTTAAAAATGCTATTGTCAGCTTGAGAACGACTTTCTCTTTAGTTACTTCAGCTAAATGCCTACAACTATTTCAAGTAATTTGTTAAAAGGTCAAATGGCTCATTCCATGAAAGAATCTCAAATCCTTAAAGACTTTGGCATCTCCAAAATAAAATAAAAATTCCCATTAGAGTTTGTTGGATTCCTCCTAACTGTGGCACTATTAAGTGTAACACGGATGGCTCACCTGGTCACGCAGGCAGCGAAAGGATTTTTCATGACTCTAGTGGCGCCATTCTTGGATGCTTTTTGATCTACTTCGGTATTCAATAAGCTTCTTTTTTTCCCCCTATTTCGCTGTTATGCTTGCTCTGAAAATTGTTAGCAACAAAGGTTGGACAAATTTGTGGCTGGAGGGTGAGTCCCAATTAACTATTTTGGCCATCAAGAATCACAATATGGTTCCTTGCAAGATTAGAAGTCTCGGGAAATTAATGCATTAACTCTTTGTAAAGGTTTTAGTTTTATTTACTGTCATGTCTATAGAGAAGGAAACAGTTGCAGATAAATTAGTTAACTTTGGCACAATCTCAAAGGTTGACTGTACTTGGTGGGATTTAGTTTCTCTTTTTTTTAAGGAAGAGTTTGTATGTAAGATGAATACTCTTCCTATTTAGGGGTTTATGCAGTTTGTCATGGATTTTAGTTTAGTCTCCCATGTTTTTGTTCCTTTCTTCTTTTAATTTTTATATATTTGAAGTGAGCTCTTGTACTCCAATTTTTTTTAAAATCAAATAAATAATATTATGTCAGTTGAAATAAGAACTAAAACAAGATTATGTCCGTTGCATAAAATATCTCCACAAAGAACTCACATTTCTTTTATTTTAATTTATTTATAATTTTTTACAAAATTTGAGAAAACCTCCTCACGGTGATGTTCTTCCATGATCGGACAGTGAGGGGTACCTCCAAAAACATTCTAGTGCTCACTTTAGTAAAATATAGAGGTAAGAGAAAATATTATAGATTAAATTGAAGTTAGTTTGCATGATTGTGATAAATCCTCTTATAAAGGTGAAAATTAGATCCTTAATCTCAGTCTCTCTCATGGATTGTATAATTAGGAAAAATATTATTTTATTTTCTTATAATAAATATCCTTTTAAATAAAAAAATATACTTATTCTCTTATAAAATAAATATATACTCCACCGATATTCGAGCTTGACTCCCCGTGTACACTTATAAAATAAATATCTAAGCGCATATGCTCAAAACCTACCACTGTATAATGCAGTTAAATATACCCGCATAAACTAGATGCAATATAAAAAGCACAATATGATCAATCATTGAGGAAAAAAAGTTAAAATAATATTAAGAAGAATGTTTAAGTATAAATTTATCCAAGTATATCATTTATTTTTCACTCACCTTCTCTCTAACTATATTTTATCCACTTACTTTGGCCTTTTGCTAGTTGTTTTTATTTCTTAAGAGGCTGCACAATAAATTGAGTTGTTGACTTGTTTCTCTAATTAATTTTACATAACCCACTTTCTATGATTACCAATAAACTTTAAACAATATGTGTAAGCAAGCATTATCTTGGTGGATTTTAACGCGGGGAAGTGGAAAAATACTGCATCGCCGACCACTCCCGAAATTATCTCTAAGTGAACGTTGGTTTCATGATTATATTTTAAGAAATAATATTTTAGGGAATATTATTATTAAAAATGTTATTTTAATAAAAAATATTTGATAAATATTTATAATTTCTGAGAATGCCATCCTTTATGAGAATAAAAAGATGAAAAAAATGTGTAATATGAAATCTTAAAATGAATTATATTATATATATATATATATATATATATATATATATAACAAACATGAGAATATAATCTCATCTGAAGAAGTTGCCATCAAGTTTTTATGTTTTTTAATTTGAAAAGTTGACCCTGATGGCTATCCCATCAGTTATTTAATCTTTTTTATTTTATTATTTTTTTAATTTAAAAACATAAAAAAATATAGAAAGATTAAAAACCACCACAATTGGTATTTTAAAACTCCGAGCACTTGTAGCTTGACGGCATTATTCCAATTTTACGCAAAGGATTAAATTGATTGATGTATTTTTTTAAAATTGTAAGATCTAATTAAAAAAATTAAAATATCATATTAAATCGAATAGAGAAGCAAATTAAGTATTAAGCCTTATTTTAATAATTTATAAAAATAAATTACAAATATTTTAAATATTAATAATTTATCATAAATGTACAAGATCAAGTAATATTAATTTTTAAATTGGATATAACTATTAGGGAGCATTTATTTGATGGATTTGATTATATTTCGGAAAATAATATTGATGGAAATATTATTATTGTGAATGTTATTTCCATCATCAAAGATGTTTGGTAATTACTTTTAATTTCTAGGAATATTTTTAAATTTATTTTAATTTGAAAACAAAAATAATAAATAAGAGAATAAGAGAAAAATGATTTTTTTAAAAATATAAGATTCTCCTCCTTTTACATGAAAATATGAAGATGAAGAAATATGTGTAGTATAAATTCCTCGTAATGAATTATATCTAGTAATATTATTTTATTACATTCTAACAAAATAAAATAAAAAATATTTCCATCTCTATATTTCTGGAAATTCAGTACAATTCCGTTAAAACAAACACCTCCAGATCCTATAGGTAAGGGCCAAGGGGTGCTAGTGGATTCTTTCAAGATTGTTTCACATTGAATCAACTTCAGATTTCTAGCTTTTGCGTTCAAACTTCAAACACAGATTTAAGTTTTAAAGGAAGAAGCCAAAATGGGCACCGCTTAGCTTTTTCAGAAACATCTAGAAAGCTTTTCTTGGCAGTTGCATGTGTTAGGGCTTTCGCGAGCTCTGCAAGAATGCAAATGTAGTTATACTTGTAGAATGAATGCAGTATCCAAAATCTCAGTTCTTGTGTTTATCGCCAAAGACCTATACATGTATAGGTCATTTGAATAAACTTTTCCGGATGCAATTCTAGAAAAATAAAATATATAAGAAAAACATGATATAGGACCAGTTTATTTAAAATTAAAAAAAAAAGTTTTTTCAGAAATTAATTTTTTTCATAAGCAGATTTATTATTTAAAATAAGCAGAATATTATATTTTTAATAAAAATAATTTAAACAAATACATCAAAAACATAAAATTGTTTAATTTATTTTAAAAAATAGTTTTTCTAACAAATAAGTTTATACAAATTGACTTACATAAGTTAAAATTAGCTTTTATATATTTGTTCTGATGCTATAAAATGAATTTTTCAAAGGAGCTCATGTGTGACACATTCTCATATTTTTATTGTGTTTTTCATTAATTGAGAGAATCTTAGAAACTTTGAGTGTTATCATCCTTTTGATCCTATTATGATGATAAACTTCTTTTTATATTGAGAATCAATGAATCTTTGCATGGAATCATGAAGAGAAATTGGTATTGCATGATAAGTATTTTTTAATTTTTAAATCTTTCACTCATGTGAAATATTTCCTTAATTTGTGATTAAATTTTGTATATATTAAGTGTGTTACTGAATTGTGTTCATATAATGGGTTTTTACATGTAAGTTTGTAATTTTTGATAGTTTTTCAAGGGTTGTTGTATATGAGATTGCATGTGCATGTAGGTTTGGTTGTCAAAATATAGTGCAAATATCCAAATAAGATTACTGTGGATAACTTGAATATAAATTTCTTTGAAATCAAACCATTAGTTTGTATCTTTTCGATCTCTAACCCTTATCTTGTAATTTCTTCTTGCTTAAGTTTCTTAATTTTGGTTTTTTTTTATATTTGTTTGGTATCATTGCGTAAATCTTTAATTGTGTTTAAGAAATCAAAAGGTATTTGTAATACACATAAATCCCTTGATTCAACTGAATTAAATTAAGGAAGCTAATTGCGAAAATTTTTCATTTGGGTCTAAAATCGATTTGAAACCAATTCACTTCCTCTTAATTTATGTTTTCATGTGTTATTATTTCTAACAATTGATATCAAAGTCCTATACTTTATTGCTTTGATATCAAATATAAACATGAAGAAGTCATGAAACTTGTGTAACTCTTTTGATGACCTAGATGATGAGTCGACTATCTAAAATCAAGCTAATTTATAGAAGCTTTTATGTATAACTTCTTTAAGATGATTAATTTTTAACTTATGTATAAACTAATTTTAACTTAAAAAAATAATCTTTTTCTTCTTCTTATTTTTATTTTGTAAAAATATTTCGGGATAAACTTATCTACACAGATTCAATCTCTCAAGATTTCAGTTTGATGCTTGATTGTCTTGGTTAATTTGATGGTTGATGTGATAATAGTGTCACAGTTTAGAGTCTTATAGACAAGATTTTTAAAAAATATTCACGATCGTGAATTCTAATCTCGTTGACCACATATGTTAAAAAAATCTCGCAATATCAAAGGCATTTTATCATTTTAAGGAACTGAGAGACTGGATTTTCCTCATACAATACAACCCCAACAAATCTATCAAAAAGCAATAACTTATTTGAGTACGTGAACGTATTTAAATACGATATTTAACACATAGAAATGGCATCATTCACCATGTCATGACTCACTCAAATTACAGGTAGTTTATGCTATCCGCACATTGTTTCTAATTAATATATTATAACGAATGTAACATGACTAGTTCATCAATCATCAAGCACAAGTTTTATACATACATATGTTAGTTATGGTCTTATGGATAAACGTTTACTTTAATAAGTTACCGGTGTCAAGTATGTGATGTAATATTTAAGAAAACTGATTAAAATAAGTTGTCTATGAAACCACTAGTTAGATATTAAACATTTCATTTTAAAATTAAGCTCCTATATATTTATCAAGTGTATGATAAAAGACGGTCTTCATCATATAATTTATCATATAAAATAAATATCCGGGTCTTATTCCTTGACTCAGAGACGCTGTATTCTCTAATATGAGTGTTTGCAGAATAGTGGGAACCGACAGTTCTTATCTGATAAGGATCCACTTTCATTTTTAAAGCAAAATCATCATATACTGAATATATACTAATATTAAATATAAATGTGGCGGTAAACAATATGCTTCAAAAAGTTTTTCACTTTAACTTGAATATGTCATATTCCCAAATATAGTCACTCCTACTATTTTTAATCAAGTTACAAGGCAGCAGGAAAGTTTACTTTTTCCTTAATTTGGCATCGGTTAATTAAATTTATTATCCGACCCACTTTCTTGAGTGTTAATGGTTTATATATGAGAGAAACCAGAAGCCTAGCTACTTTTATTTCTAGATGATGTTACACAAACCAAATAGTAGTATCTAATTAAGATTTCAAAGCGGGAATTGAATATCAAATTTGTAGTGTCCCCCACACATCAAATCAAATAAAATTTATACTACATACAATTGAGTTTAAGTTATAAGAGAAATTGAAGACATGATTAAATGTATTAGTATTGTGTGCATTACACATATCCTTCAAGTCGAGAAGTCAAATATTCATTTGCATAATCATAAGCTATTCTAAGATTGTTAATAGAACAAATCCTAGAGCACAATTGAATGTCATGATCAAAAAGAAAATTTAGTCTCATTATTTATTAACATTAGTCACTTCCTATTATAAACTTAGTGATTAATCCATATTATTTTTCATACTGATTAAGTGTCTAAATCCGTGAACAATTAATCACATTATTAATGAATTTAAGTATCATCAAATGAATGATAATATTAATCTATTTTTGAAAAAAAATATTACAATTAATTATAGCTCACATAAATTCATAAGAAAATTCTAACACTCCCTAATGATCACGTGTTTAAGAAATTCAGTTATCTATCAATCATGACATACTGTGTTAATTTCATTTCAGATTATGATTTTATTAATTAATTTGTTGTATGTATCAGTTTAAGAAAAATCGGGACAAATTTAAAAATGAGTTATCCATCTAAGAATTTTATATATAATGATACTAAATCTAATTTAATTTTATAAAATTAACTTGTAACGTTATTTCTTATTTATATAGTATTTTATTCATATTATTAGTCAATGTAAGATTTCTACTATATAAGAACTAAACATAGCGGTATGATAATGACTCGATAGCATAGGAAAAAGAACTTATTTTTGTAAAATAAGGTGGGAAACACATTTCATAATATACTAGTTATTCAAATAGGGTGAAAAACTTGTTAGTACAAACATCCTTTCTTCAAGTCTTAAGATAGTATATTAAGTATATTAATATATAAAACGTATCAGTATGGAATCAACGTCAATCACTCTGAGTTCTCCTTTAGATATTGTAGGCGGCAAACTTCGCGATTCCATGGCGAAAGTTGAAGCCCAACACGACTATGTATAGGACGACGATTCCAATATCTTCTGAATATTAGTTTCCCAAACTTAATTTCCAGAAAGAAGGCCTTTTGAAAAACAATATTATAAAAATATATTATTAAAAAAGGAGAAAGTAAGTAGCAATCACCTTTCGTCTTTCTTTAGATTGTTTAACACGTTATTGCTTGGTCTAAACTTATTTTTATTTGGGCTTATTCTAGACCTAATCTTACTTGATGGGCTATCTCCTTACATGCTAAGTCCACATATATATTTTTTTAACTAGCCCACATACATTCTTGAGATGCCGAACCATAGGACATTACTTCCTGCACCTCTATTTTGCTTTCTACATCCCACAATAATAACTAAATGACAAAACTACCCTTCTTTAGATGATGGTCGACACCCCTTTCCCTCCCCTGCGCAACACCTCCAGCTCCCCATCAACCAACATGGGACCTCTACCAAGCCCAAGACCACCACCACCCTCCTTCATTGCCTTCCCCTCATCGATCCAAAACACCCATATAGAGTGGAATGCGACCACCACACAACGACAACATTGTAATCACGCACACGACAGAGGTGAAGGACTGCACAAAGTTAGTGGTGATTTGATGAAGACGCTTGCAGGAAATGGTTTTTCATGCGGTGGGTGATACGGTGGCTTGGATTGGGTGGTGGTGAAGTGCGTTTAAGCTTATTGACAATGAGATTTGACTTAGGGTTTGATAGGGACTCATCAGTTCAGTGAGAGATGTGGCCTTACATGGGACAGGGTTGTCGGCATTGTTGCTTTTGATATTTGGGTTTGGAAGATTAGAGTGTATGGATTGGAAAGTTTGTGTTATAATTTATGTATTCGGGTATATACATGGCTGACATGTTTAAATATTTTGTTAAGGGTTGGGGTACCACCTCTTGTACCCCTTAGTATATAAAATTGAATATTAGATTTATCATTTTTTTTATTCTAATCATGATTATCACTTACTTCATGACATGAACCTCTTCCTTGTATGTGTTGGAGTGACCATTGTAGCATCGAAAGAGTAGAATTGATCCGGTGGGATGGTTAATTTAGTTGATCAGGATTGAGAAAGCAAATTGGTGATGGAAGAAGGGTCTTCGTTTTGAAAGCTTTTTTGGGTTGGAAATGCTAAGCTTTGCAGAAAATTTAATATAGATTCTATTATATTTCTGAAGATCATAATGCTTTAATTTGTTGATAACTTTAGACCTTTGGTAGTGATCATTGGTTGGAAGAAGTGGCAAAACTGAAGAGTATAATACTCAGAATTTTGCAAACTGAAATTTGGTAAGGATGATGATGGGAGATGGAGCTAAGGCCTATATAAAATATAACTACATATAATTTTCTTCTACATTATTTGTATTTGATTAAATAGCCAAATCAGATTGTTGGAGATGCATTGTTCATGGAGATTTGGAATTCAATTCCTTCAACAAACGTTGTGGTTTTTATTTGGGAGCATAGTTATAAAACTCTTACGATTCACAATTCGAATTTAATGATTCAATATAATTTGGTTACTTACCAATTTATATCATAAGATGAATAATCTTAAATAATTTTATATTTTACAATACGTGATTGAATCTGTACAATTATTATCATCGATACGAATAACATGATTTGTTATTTTTCTATTTTTTAATTTTTCAGTCACCAATTCTCGTGGAACTTATTTTTGAAAAGTCATATTTAAGTTTAAATGAAAAGACACTTTTTAACTTATGTTATTCGATCATTCCACGATTTTATTTGTTACTCATCCATTCAATGGATGTATTCTGTTTGACTATTTAATTGTTTCGTTTTCATTATTATGAAATAAAGGCTTTACAAACTCAAATATAACTAACAATTTTATTTTATAAGACTTCTAGTCATGTTATCTTTTATCTATTTCTAATTAAAAAAATTTACATTGAATACTATGGTATATTTGAAGTAATTTTACGTTCTCTCAATCTTATAATTGGAAGAAAATTATGATTCATATAATTCAAAAATTTGCTCAACGATTGGGGATTCAAATCTTTATTTGATAACCTTGCTTGCATTGGGAGCCATTCTTTGATAGAGAGTGTCAACTAAACAAAATCTATGAAGGAGAAACATGCATGCTCACTTCTCATGGCCAATCAATCTCTGGGATTTATGTTCGAAGCTGACGAATAGCCCACTATATATTCATTTATTTTTACTTAGCTTGTAACTTCAATGTTTAGGTTTGGGTTGGAGTGTATGCTTGCTGGGAATTCAAACAATGGTGACTTTAGATAACAAGGTTTTTTTTTTTTTTCAAACATAGAGTTTGGTAGAAAGGGAAAAAGATAAAAAAGATTTGGATGTTAATATGGTCTTTTGTTATTTGGTCCATTTGATTGTATGTTTCGTACCTTGGACCTCGTCAAGGTAATGTCTTGGTCTTGATTTTGATTTTAATTAATTCGTGTTTAGCCCCATTACATTTTGCACGAAACAACTTTGTTAGCTACGGTCCATTTAATTAATTCGGTGTAAACTGTGCTTATATATGCTTCTAGATGAGAGTACTTCTAATATTAGTGAAATAAGATTTATAATTTCATGGCATGTTAAATAGGAAAAAAAAAATGATGTCTTCCTTGTAAACTAATAATAGGCTATTGCTCTTAGCCAACTATCAAAGAGCTTGGTCTTGGGTTTGTGTTGCTCTTCTTCAATTTCTTCTTCACAAGATTTCAAAGATCTTTCAAACTCATCAATGGTCACGATCATGGTCGATCTCCAAGTTGAGTCTTTAAAATCTTTTGCTATAGAGAAACATGTAGGACTATTAAACAAGAAGATAAATTTTTTAATCTAGCAAACAAATATTATTTTCTCGACGCCATGCACATCATCAAAATTTTAACATTACTTTAGTTCATTAATAATCAACAACGCTCTTGTGAAATAGTCGATGTTAGATTTACATTCTTTCAGGTGTAAGAATTCAAATTCACCACTCATGATGTGTAGATGAACCGTGTGTTTGGACTTTGGATTCACCTATTAATTAGGGTGTATCTGACTCGGATTTTTTTTTGTTTAAAAGTTACTTTTAAATTAAATTTAAAAATTAGAGCTTAAAAAATAAATATAAATTATTTGTCAAATTTCAGTTTTTTATCTTAAAGTTTTTTTAAAGCTGAAAGTTGTTTGATAAATTTTTAAAAAATAATATTAGTAAAATGAATATATTTATATTAAAAATAAAAAATATGATGAAAAATTAATTGAATTTACATAAACTTATTTAATGATAATAAAAATATTAAAGTACAAGTATGTAAAGTTTTTAATTTTATTACATTCCAAAAATTTCTTTAATTAATATTCTTTAATAGAAAAATAATAAAAATTTATTATAATGATTTTTTTATACCGTATTTTGATCATTGTTTTAGGTTTTGTTTGATTAAAAAAATAGAAAAAAAAGGGACAAGATTCTCGTGGGAATAAAATCAATCAATCATGAGTCAGGTGTCTTGGCAAAGGAAGCACAGCACAAGAAAAATGATAAGCAAATTGAGAGTTTTGTTAGAAAATATGAGGAAAACAACCAACTGCATGAATTGAAGGTGAGTCGCGGCATAAGAAGCTCCGCATAAGCCAGCAATAAGTTGCTCTATGGAGCTTTTTATAAAAGCTATTCTTTATCAAGTTTATACTATACGATAAGCTACTTAAAATTTAGGAACTTTTGGATAAATATTGTTTGACCCAACTTCTCCTTTTATGGAGAAAAAAAAAACTGGAAATAAGCTGGGCTAAACACACCCTAAGTGCACATACTTTCCAATTTTTGAGTCAAATTAATATAAAAACGTAAAAGCTATGTATATACACGTTTCAGATTGGAAGTGGATCTATTATTCAAAACGTTAAACTAGACACACACGAACATTCTTAAGCTTGCAAAGTCCTTTCAAAACATTTTGCAGAGATGCAAATTTTCTTTGCTTTTGTTGCTCAAGCAACATTCTCAAACATGGCATCTCATTCGAGGCCAACATTCAGATGGGCAACATTCCCAACTTTGTCGTTACAAATACGTAACATATTATAAAAAAATGGCATTTATGAGATTGACAGGAGTAATTAGATACGCGATTATTATATCAATTGTTAAATAGTATGTGTATTATTGTTATTTCACTTATATGTGAGGATAGTTTTGTTTTATTATTTGTTGTTTTTATATTTTTACTTTATTTCTTTTGTAACTCAAACTTTGCATAAAGCTGAATCTCTTCATCTCCCTTTATACTCTTTCTTTTTCTTCTTCCTTTGCGATCACATGCATGTTCTATTGTATTTGCATTCTTTACATCAATAACTCGAACGATTCATAAACAATTAACTTCTAGAAAGAATATGCTAGTAACTTTTAAAGTCATGATAATATTTTTTTTCACTGTATATGAACAAAAACGCAATGAGTATTCGCATAGACGTAACACACAGTAGTAAACATAATAGAAGTTAATTATCATTCTTAAAATTACAATATTACGAATATAATTTCAATTTCTGACAGAAAATCTGAATCCAGCTGGGTTTATTAGATAGTGTTGGTAAATCTTCGCATACATAAACTATATAATTGAGAAAGAAATAAAGGTTCATAAAATAACAAGGGAATCATGAGACCAATAATTTTGGTATATATAGCATGACTTAAAACGTTATTATCATATTCTAAAATTGCAAACTATTTTTCAAAAGTTCGATTATACATACATATATATACATATATATATTGTAAAACTAACTCTCTTTTTTGTACATTTGGTTTGCTATGCAACTGCTAGAATTTGGTCAATAATATACGTGAAATATGCATTGAAAATAGTACGTACTATGGCTTCTAGGCTACCGTACTATGGCTTTTTTCCTGAAAATAGTACTGTCGATAATTTTGAAAATTATGAATAAAGGCAAACGTGTGCCCAATATACATTGAATTTAACAGAAATTCTTTCACTGTCATTGATCAGATCCTGCACCGTCAGGACTTGTTTTATTTAGTAAAAAAATAAGTTAGCTTCTTAGATTTTAAATTTGATCTCAACCTCCTCAATGCACATAGTCAGAGTTAAATTTTCTACAAGCTTGTATTCCAATTACATAATAATTAATAACCACCACAATAAAAGGAATAATAAGTTAAAGGATATTCACCTGTATATATTCTCAGCAGTACTGAACTTGACAGCTGAATTTACATAACCTAATAATAATCCAATTTTTTTTTAAAAAAAACAAATGGAAAGAAAGAAAGAAGATTGTCTAAGAAGAGTTTATGCAATAAACTAGATCTTAATTACTTCTATTGACACAGTTTTATTTTTGTATCAAAGGGGGGAACAAAAGTACTACAAGTAGTTCCCAATTGAGGTACACTGTTTGTGGAGAAGAAGGTTTAAAAGGGAGTGTATATTTTCATCTGACTCAAAATGTGCTCAAAGTTATCTGTTGTCTTTTCAATTGGGTGTGTGTGCACTCCCTCATAAGTGGTCACCACTACCCCTTCGTCTTTGGTTAGCCGTTGCACTTGCTTCTTCACATTGCACCCTTGATGCGTGCACCTGTAGTAGCTCCTGTAAATCATCACATTTGTTTAATCAGTTCATGTATTTCACTACATATTAATTAATATAACTACCTAGATGAAGAAGAATGAGAATTTTTGTTGGTAATTAATTCGCTGGATTAATTGAATAACTAATATCATAAGCATAATTCCAGTTCAAAACTTGTTTTTGACATTGAACAACCAACAAGGTCGTGTGAATTACAGACTATAGCCTTGAAATACATAATGGAATCATTCAGTTTCAGTTTTGAATGCAAGAGATTGAGGCAATTAATGAAAAAACACAAATTATCCTAATGTTGGGGGAAAATCAGATATGCTGCTATGACAAGATCATCGTCTAGATATTCTGCATATGCAGACGAAAGTTTATAGATTTGTTGATGATTTCATCCACCATGTAGTTTATTCGACTTTGGACTGGATTTATAAATAAAAAACAATAGTTTCCAGAAAATTTAAAGGAACTTAGCATTTGCATATATCCAGTTATCTCTTATGAACCCCTTTAATTAATTAGAAGAATTATATGAATTATTATGGCATTATTTTCTTTAATATTGCTACTTTTATCTTTCTTCATCACATCACTCATCTTATTTTATCCTTTTATTCTTCTATCTCTCTTTGTTATACAGAAAACTATACAAGCATAATGTATAAGTACAATTTCTCTTTCAATTATCGAGTTATTATATATATATATATATATATATATATATATATATATATATATATATATATATATATATATATATATATATATATATTTGGTTCTTCTTCTATTCATTTTCTTTTGATTTGACCGAAGAAAAGACAGGTAGAGAAAATGATATATAGGAATGAAGAAGAAAACCGCGGCAACAAAGAGCACAAAAAGAAGATCAAATAATAAATAACTTTCATTTCCCCTTTAGAAAATATTGATCCAAA
>NC_038252.2:5322980-5324523 GCF_000004515.6 Glycine max | reverse complement strand
ATATATATATGTGTGTGTGTGTGTGTGCACACACATATACATATGTATCTATATCTCTTTTTTTTTTTTTTTTTTTTCCGTGGGAGAGAGAGAAAGAGAGAGAGATAGAGAGATATATATATGAAAACCGCGGCCCCCACCACCGCAAAAAAAAAAACAAATAAAATCTATCTTTCTTTTTCCCTTTTTTTCTCCCAGATATAGATCTCACAAAAACACAAAAAAGAAAGAGTGAGTGCGCCCCCGCCCCACTATCTTTATATATTGATTATTGCCCAGTATGCACTCAACAAGAATTAACCTCGTTTGTTTCTATTCTTCTTAATTAATTCAAAATTCAAAGTGATAAGAACCATGGTGGGGTCTTGTCATATATATACTTAGTACAATTTACACACGTATCAATTTTTCAAGTCAAACTTAGCAGGCGTCGCTGCCATAAGAAAAAAGAAAAAAAGAAATTAAACAAGCTAGAGATGAAGAAGCAGCAGCAAAAGAGAAAACTAAACTACAGCAACAACATGAAATCAATTAAGAAAATCTAATTCAATTGATTTAATAAAGTGTATGAATTATTATAAAGTCTTTTGTATCTATCGAATTTCAACTTATCTTTTCTTCAATCAAACTAAGAAAACAACACCAACATGAAATAAAGTTGAAACTACTAACCTTGGAAATTTGTTGTTTTTAACAGCTTTTTGGCCATACTTCCTCCATCGATAACCATCATCAAGAATATCAACCTGGCTCCTAGTTTGAAAAGCATATCTAGGCTTTTTAACCTTCTTCTCTCCTTTCTTTTTATTGTTACTATTTCCGGAACCACCTAACTCATCACTCACATTAGTATTACTACCACCACTTATCTGAGACATTAACATGTTGCCATCTCCATCACCACCACCTTCGCCTCCGTTGTCATGATCATCACTACCTAATAATTCATTACTAGGCCTTAGACCAAGAAACGCATTGGAGCTTTGACCATTATAGCCGATTTGAGAGCTTCCAACACCACTCGTTGAAATTGGGTAGCTCGAGGAATTGGAAATAGGGAACAACATAGAATAATTCTCCATCGAAATCAAACCCTACTCCAATTTTGTTTGTTACTATATATAGAAAGAAAAAAGAAAAAGAAGGTGTGTGTATGAAGAGGTTTTGGAAAAGAAAAATGGAAGTGGTAAAAAAGATTGAGAGCAAATATAAATGGTGGGGGCGACGCTTAATGTTAACGTGGCCAATATAAGGGATACATACGCCGAATCGAGGAAAGAGAAAAGAAAGTCCAAAGGAATATATATAAATACATAGCATTAACATATAGGAACACAGTATATATTTAATTAGTGTAAATTAATTGATAATACGCGTTAAATTAAATTTGTGGAAGAGATTTGAATTTGAACTAAATTAAAAATTAGTTTTATAATTAAATAAAAAATTGAAACTTGTAAAAATATTTTTGATACCATTAAAGAATTTAAGATCTTAAGGTGGTATGAAATAAAGAAAGAAAATTGTAACACAGTATATAGTG
>NC_038252.2:5203971-5322880 GCF_000004515.6 Glycine max | reverse complement strand
AGCGTAGATTAATTGGAGTATTAAGAGGGGGAGTCTAAGGTGGAATTGTGGAGGCGGCTCCATCATTAGGAAAAAGACATTACTGTGTATTAATTGTTTGTTTGTTGTATAGTAGTATTTCAGATTTCAGATAATTATAGCATATATAGCCAATTGGATATCTAGATTATCTATCGTTTGGAATTTCAATATATGTGCGTGTAAATAAGAGAAAATCAAATCACCTGTTCTATTTAATTACTGTTTCTCAATTAAAAAAACGTTGATTTGATAAACAAATCAGCTACTAAATTAAAATATAATTTTGCCAGCACGCCCGTAGTATTTTCTTTTAGTCGGAGCTTAGAATTTTGGAGAAGTATTTTCGAGAAACTTGTGTACAAAAAAAATTAATAAAATAATTTCTTCATTTCATATTTTTGTATTCAAATAAGCTTTGATGAAAAAAATTAAAAACCAATAAATATTGAGTTTGATTATTATGTATTGATAGTCTAAAAAGATTTTTACATTGACAATCAATAAAAAATCATAAAAAAATGACTTTTAAAATAATTTTTATAATAAATAATAAACATACCATTTATAGAAATTATTTATTGCATGATTATATAAAACTATTATATTTTCTCAAAAATATTACTCCCTTGTGATTTTGTAGTGTTTTACAAAAAATTAATAAACACACCATATTTTCTCAAAATAAATTTTACAAAAATTATTGGAGTACTTTATTAGCACGTATATTGTTGTCCCTTTTTTTTGAATTATTTTATACAAATTTGTGTATACAAGATATATAAATGAAATAAAATAATTATATATATATATATATGATGTCATCAGTTTATTTAATTTTCGAATAATAACACTGAGAAAGAAAACATATGTGGTTTGAATTCATGTAAGAGGAAGAATGTGTCTGCGTAGTGGCCAGTGGGATTAGTAAGATAAAGTGAATAAATTAATTGAGATTTCAAATCTCTGCAGGTGACGGAAATTGGTCATCGTTAGTGAAAGTTGTGGTTTTTGTTTTGTTCGTGGTAGTCGGCCAAGAATAGAATCAGTTCTATTTGGACTTTTAAAAAAATTCTAGGTTATGGTCACAGTTCACACGTGTTTAAGACAAGTAATTTAATGAAATAATTAAAGTTTTTGGTCAGCGAGGAAGAATGGGTGGGTGTAAAGTTTTGAACATCGCAGCTTCCATGAAATAACTAGCAGCTAGACGAATCGATAATTGCGCCAACTCTAGAAAATCTGAAGGTTGCCTCCACTATATGTATAGGAGTTCATCTAGATTTAACTCAAGTCATTTAGCTAGGTGGATGAACATTAAATGAAAGATATAGATATTTTGCTATTTTTATGTAACCAAAAAACATTACCAAAGTAATATTGGATTCAGATTCTCTTATCTTAAGTTGGAACTTGTGGGTGAAAAAAAATATAATTTAAAAAAATTATCAGTTAGATTTTTTGATAAATTAATTATCAATAAAATCAATAAATAAATAACATGTTACTATATAAAATAAAGAAAAGAACGGATATAAAAGAATACAACTAAAGTCGTATGTAATAACATTCATGTATTAACTTCTTTTCATTGATAATTGTAATATTTTTTTTTGGTAAAATTGTAATTTTAATAATGTGTTATAGGTGTGAACTTTTTATTTGTGTATGGGTTTAAATGAATTTTGATGTTATTTGTTATAAGTTGTATTGATTTTTAATTTATTTTAATCGATATACTCTTTTTTGTTTGCAACTGAGCACTTTAAGATCATCCGATAAACTAAACAAATGTTGAGGCGGTATTATTATTTTCACCCATGTGGTCATTTGCAAATTAAACAACAATTTAGTGACTTAGTTAAAAATTAAAATAATTATAGCGACCATGTATAATATGTATTTACCATAATGAAATATTTGCTTGTTGTTGAGAATCTCTTTAATCAGAAGCTTCCATGTGAAGTTTATCAAGTAAAACCAATAATTAATGAGAATGCAAAAGCTGAGGCCACATAAAATTTCACACCGAATTCTCATGTACTCAATATTTATGTAAGCCATGCATGCATACATACATATATATGGAGCAACTTAAAATATTTGTTTGCATGTGTGTAATTACGTCAGTCAACAAAGGAAGAATAAAATGTTCAAACAAAGAGAAGCGTGTGCGAATACAAATATTGATAAGAAGAATCCATGACAATAGATAAACAGTTTTTTTAATACATGATTCAATAACTCAAGAATCATTTGATAAAGTTAAGCAGCAATTACCCTTGGTGTTGGTGGTATACTAATTAATTATCTTTAGCTACTTACTGGCAGTTGAATTACGTACACTATTGCATTGTGCCCGTGTGTGTGTGATCATGTATTGTAGAAGTAGCCAATAAATCAAATTTGTTTATTTCAAGTTCATTTGTCGATTGTTAATCTTGAGTTTTTCATATCTATTAATATATTTTCATGTACATTACATTGCGAGTACGCTTAATTTCTTCCCGTAAATTAATGCAAGTTTAAAAAATTTCTTCAATTTCCTTTCACGCAATTTATCTTTCGTGCAAGTTTGCAGGATAAAGGTTGTCTTGGAGATGGTTTATAACTAATTAAGTCCAATAAAGGCCCTTGTTTATATATTAGCTGAATGGTGTATGAATTATGCATTCTGTATTTATAGACATAATTGAATCTCTTGAGTGGTTGTTAATTTTACGATGTATTGGTGTACATGGGTTTTTACTTTCATTTTATTTTTATATATATTGTACATAAGTACCTATTATTTTATTAAATAAATATATAAATTTTCGGCACTTAAATTCCTTTTTATTTTTATTTTCTTATTGTCTATGGGTCTGTTCGGTACTTCAGTTCGATTTAAAGGAATAAAAAGTTTGAATAAATTAAATCAATTGATTTGAGAGGTCCATATTGAGGTCATTGAATTAGTAACATATATAATTTTTAAATTGCTAATTTATAAAATGTGAAAAAAATCATAAATTTATCATATATATATATTTTTAATAATAACCCTTGAATTTAGAATATCAATTACAATATAATTGCTAAGAGGAGGAAAATCTCTCAAATCCTAGAAAAAAAAATAGAATACTGTAATTGATTTGGTTCGTATGTTTGATTTGATTCCAGAAATTACGAACTTGACAGCCAATAGAAGGACAATTAGATATTTTCGTCAAATTGGTAATTTCTACGCTTCACATTTTTTTCCTTGTAAAGACTCATGATAATCCCCGCAAGAAACAGGACAAAAAGAGTTAAACTTTATTTAGTAGAGATGAGAAAAATATAATAGATTGAAATAAAAAAACAAAGTACAAATAAGTAAGAAATAAAGTGATAAGTAAAGTTTTTGGTTGAAGAGAAAATATAAAAAAGATGAGGAAAGATAAAGAGATGAATGAAAATAAATAAGAAAGAGTACAAACAAGACCCATTATTTTTAAATTTTTTTCTCCTCATTTTTTCCCACCAAACATATAAAATTATTTTCTTTCTCCATGTATTATTTTCATCTGTGAAATCAAACACAACGTTATGAAATTGATAATGAGAAGTAAAACGTTTTACATGATTGAACATATATGTACTCGATCGAGTCATATTTCTCAACTAAAATGAGTAGTTCTAATCATTTATATTTTTGCAATTTAAATATTACATTATATCCTTAATTGTAAGCTTCTTTATGAAATAAGTTAAGGCAAGGTTTTCAATAAAAATTTATTAATTTGGTTAAAATTATCACTTTTTTGTTATTTAAAAAGTCTACTAGGTTTAAGAAATAGATTAAGAAGTTATAAAATTGATTTAGTGAAAAACAGGAAAAGAAAAAAATTCATAATTTCAAAGTTTTTTATATACTAACAAAAATTAACAACTAATACTTATCATTTATGAATAATAAAAAAAACAAGCTTAATAATTTAAGTGAATATCCTCTTTATATATGTGGTGTGTTAAGTGGGGTGATGGGATTTGGTGGATGGGAGAAAGCACAATGGGAGGGCTGCTACTAAAACTATAACGTGTACCAAAGTTTGTGCTGACAGAGATTATTAAGGTGGGGTTCTATGATGCAAAAGGTTATTAATTAGTATTTTATATTTATGTTATAACCTTTATTAGAATTAATTTGTTTATTATGACCTTCGGATGAGGAGTTGGTATTTGTAAATCTGAATTTTGGATGGGTATTACTTATACTCAATCATATATATATATATATATATATATATATATATATATTCTTTTTGTCGATAAAAATCATACTATTTATAAAATTAGAAAGGTTATTTTGAATTTTTAGAATATCTCATTATTATTTAGTAACGATGTCACATAACATACAATTATATATAATGTTACATTCCATGAGAGTAAAATGATGTTACATGTCTAAATACATCACATCATTATTAAATAATAATCAAATCATTTAAAAAATTTAATTTATGATGATCGCATTAATAAAAAATTGAAAAAATAATATAAAAAATTATTATATTTATAATAATTAAAAATATATTTAACCTAAATAATATTTTAGTTAGTATTAATATATATATATATATATATATATTCTAAATGTTTTTAGTGTATAAAAATCATATATTTACTTACTTTTTATTTATTAAGCATATATTGACCTACATAAAAAAGTGAAATCTATAAGTTATTGAAGGATAAATTTATACCATATTTAGCAGTCTCATTTTTAAATAAGTTGTCATATGAAAGTCGGATTAGATTGATCATAAACTCTAGTTAGACTTTGCTTTTATAAATTCTTTTCCTCCTATTTTTATCTTTGTCTCATGTATTAAGTAGCATCATTTTAGTTTTCATAGTTTATATTTAGTTTTACATACATTTTTCCCAATTAATTAGTCGAATAATCTATTTAAAGATAGGTACAACATTATTATAAACAAAAAGTAGATAATAAATACTGACAAACTACAATGATAAGAAAACCAATAATATAAAAAAGAGCATTGAATAATACTGTTCTCTTATCCTTGTATCACATCCATGATCTGATTTTTATCAATTCCGAAAGAACAGTGAAGTCAAAGGATATCCTAAAAACACAACATTGTTACACATAATCTAAATAGATGATACTTAGCATTCCAAAGAAAAACATGACAAATAGAATGCAACTTTTTTCTTTTTGAAAAGAGACCTAAAACTATATAAAATGATAACAAAAAATATCATTCGACAAAACCGTTAAAAAAATTGAGCCATGCATAAATTGCGTTGCGAATTCTGTTTGTCATCAGGCTTAAGATAAAAAGAGGTGATGAGAATCATCCTCAAAGAAAAAATATACATAACACACAAGAGATTCAATTAAAAATATTACATATCTTGGTAAAAAGCTGACAAAAATATATGATCTTGCCTAAAAAACTAATGATAGATGATATAAAAGATCAAATTTAAGTCTTGATTTTTTTTTTAAACAAGCCTCGTGTCTATTTAAACAAAACCTTTTTTTTTTCTGAGTAGCAAAACCTTATTCTACACTCAAACTTTTTCCACCTCTTGCTATTTATGTACTTTAATTTGACGTATTACATATCTTAGCAATTGTGTATGTATTTAGCGCATTAAACTTTCTTAAAACATTGCAATTAAATCAATTAACTATCTATCCCATTGGTCAAATATTGTTTTTAGTTGACAATTATATTGAATTAATGAGAATCTTTTCCAGCATTTTATAGTTTTCGACATGTTTGACAAATTTATGTGTAAAAGAATGGAGTAATTTATAATCTCACTAATTATATCAAATTGATATCATTTATATGTACAGTATGACGTACAAGAGGCTAATGGCTACGATATGGTAATATTACTTATAAAAAAACATCAAAAATATGTTTTTTTTCCTATAAATATCAAAATGTTCGAGATTCGTTCATACGAAATTTTGAGTATGTTTTTCATCATCGCAAAATGTAAATATATGATATTTTGTCTTGAAACTGAATTCAGGAAATTCAATCCTACATGTCAATGCTAGATCATTATCACGTGTCAATTAGAATTTGACATGTTAACTATCTAACATTAACACATAGAATCAGATCACTCAAATCCAACTTTGAGCCAAAATATGACACATTTATATTTTGCGAAGATGAAAAATATATTTGAAATTTTGTTGGGACAGATACCGAATATTTTGATATTTATAGGGATGAAAAATATATTTTAGCCTAAAAAACTTAATTATGTTTTTAGTTACTTAGAGTAGCGGTCTAATTTGTTAGTCCCCATATAAAAAATTGTATATTTTAGTTTCTCAAATTCAAAAAATGTTATTTTTAATCCTTCTATCAAATAAAAGTTTAAATCTTTTAGTCCCTTGAATTCTAACAAGGGGACTAAAAACAATATTTTTTTTTAATTTGAAGAACTAAAAATGTAAATTTTCATTTGGAGAACAAAATAACATACTTCCTTAAGGCTGCTTTGGGGGTGGTTGTGAGTTTTTTATTTTTGGGTTTCAAATACAAATTTTAAAACAAAACATGTTTAGCAAAAATAGAGCTGAAATAATTTTTAAATCATTTTTAAACTTTTTATACTCATTTTCAAAACCAAAAAAAAAATCATGAATTTGGTTTTTAGTTAAAAAAAACACACATTTCTCACATTTAATAATGACATTTTTTGTTGTCACCACTGTCACAACTGGCACAACTATCACCACCACTATCACTATTACCATGTCATCGTCACCACCACCAATATCACTTATGTCGTTGTCACTACCACATCGCTGCCACCATCTCTATCGTTGTCACCGCCATAACTAATTGTCACCACCACCACCACCATCATCACTACTGTCATCATTGTCACCGACATCACCAACATTATTACCACCATTAGTGTCACTACTATCATCATTATCATCACCACCATCATTAATATTATCACAATCATCACCATCGCCACCACTTAATGCCACAATCATTGTCATCAATATTGTTATTACTACTACTATTGCTACCAACAACACCACCTTTGTCACCGTCCCCACAACTACCATTGCTACCACTTGTTGTCACCATCTCCACCATCATCATCACTAATATCGCCTCCATCACTGTCAATGTCACCATCATTGGCTGCCACCACCACCACATCATCATTGTCGACACTAGTTCCATTGTCACAACCACCAATGTCAGCTTCATTGTCACTATTGATATTTCTATCGTTGTTGTTGATATCATTATCATCATTATTGTCGTTATCACCACACAAGACATTTTTAAACTATCTTTAATACAATATGAAACTTTTAAAATGAGTTTATTTAAAACTAATCATATTTTAAAACCTGATTTAAATTTTTTTTGAAACTAAAACTAAAAATTAATTGTTATTTTTAAAAATTTGAAAACTCAAAATGAGAAAACCACCTCTAAATTAAGGGTTTCAAAACATAATTATGCCTAAAAAAATTCCCGTAATATTAACACTGAAATATGTATAGAATATTATTATGACTTTTTTATTCATAGATTAATGCAACATATTGATATAATCCAATAAAATATGGAGAATTGGGACACATATGATATGCCTAACATAAAAAATCCCATATTTAAGCATAAAAATAAATAAAAAATGGAGAATTGAGGCACATATGCTTAATCTCTTACTATACTATGTGGCACATATGCCTAACATTAAAAAAAATAGTTATATATATATAAAGGGAAACAAGTGAATTGAGGCTCAAAGTATAGAAAAAATAGACTCCTACTGTGCCTCAATATAATATTTACCAAATATTAAATTTAAATCCACAACTAAGTACTTTTCAACTTTTCACATTGAGTATAATCGTTTTGTTCTATTTTTATTTATTTATTATTATTTAAATAACTTTCCTGCTGATCCCACCTTTTATCTAGAGTCTAATTCAATTGATTGAATAAGGTGTCTGAATTATTATAAATTTTTTATATTTATATTTGATTTACAAATAAAAATAAAAACATCCTTTGATCCAACAAAGAAATTTGTTAAAGAAGATTATTAGCAGAAGTACTCACCGATACAAAGAGTGTGATATCTTCCCTGTTACAATTGTTAATTTCTTATTATTAACAGTAATAATTGAGTATGTGCCACAAAATTACTAGTTATATTTTTGGGTACAGTACTAGTTATATATATAAAGAGAATAAAGAAACACGCAGTTTCTGATATTTGTTTTGTTATCCTTTAAATGTTTACTAAGAATCTTTAAAATTAATGAGTAAATAATCAATATAGTTCTTGCATCTCATTATCTTTTTAGTTTCTAAAATTAAGAAAAACTAAAAAAAGTTCTTGAAATTATTTAATATTATATTTTAGTTCCTAAAATTAATATTTTTTCACTTTGGTCTCCAATATGAGGACTTAAGTGACGATGATAATGAGTATAGGAATCAAAATAATAAAAAAAAAATTCAGGAACTTAAATGAACTCCTAATAATTTTAGGAAGTTATCTGAGTTTTCTTAATTTTAGAGACTAAACTAACAATAAGATATAAATTCGGAACTAAATTGATCATTTATTTAAAATTAAAAAGAAATTGACTTTTGTTCAAAACCATTAACTAGTAGCTAGCCGTCAAGTAGCTTTCCATTTGCTTTTTTATAGGCTTTGCCTAATATTTAGAATATCAGCGAATACTGCTTAACGTGAGTGAGCGAGTATTTTCTTCAAATTTATTAAACTATGGTGGGACTAGCTTGTTTGACAAGTGGATATGTATGTATATATGCACATTCATGCTCAAATTAACAATCATAAATCTAGGGTTTTCACGAGAAAGTCACTCCAGAACCACGGACATTGACTTTTTTGGAATTTCATGGCGTCCACAGTTTTAGTCATCATGAGTGAAACACGAGTTCCAGATGTCGTAAAAACTAGTCCTTGATCCATGATTGTAAAACGGGAGTATGATCTACTGAAACTGAAACCAGTTTATCTCGTTTTTCATTTCATATATATATATATATATATATATATATATATATATATATATATATGGTGCAGCGGTAAAGTTTTGTCTTGGTAACTTGTTGGTCATAGGTTCGAATCCGAAAACAGTCTCTTTGCATATGCTCTAACAATAATGATTAACACAAATTATAATGATTTATATTTCTTAATCAAATAATTTATGATTTGAATTCTGATTGATTCATGGATGAAATAAATTTTGTTGAGAGGGAAATATTTATGATTAATAAACTAAAATATTAATTTTTTTTGTATAAAAAAATAATCAAAACATGGTGTGACATGTTTGATTAATAATTTTATCTCTTAAACAAATTGTTATGCGTCCAATATCTAACCTATGCATAATAAAAAAATACCTGGTTAGAATTTAATTTTTTAAATGAATCTCAATACCTTAGAAGGGACAAGGATACCTTGCTTCACCTAAAAAAAATATAAATTAAAAAATGCGGCCTCTTAAAAGAAGTGGTACCAACATACATACTCTTTACAACGTATTTTATGAAGATTTTATAAAAATATTATCAATACTTTTATAATTTATATACATTTAGGCATTAGTTTTATTACTATTTTATATTTTTTATTTAATAATTTTGTTAGGATTATTTTAATATTTGATTAAGATTTTATCAAATTCTGATTAGTATTTTTATATATTTATTTTAAAATCTAGTTGAGATTTTATAGATTCTATTTAAAAATCTGATTAAGATTTTAAGGATTTTATTTGAATTTATTCAAGTAAGATTACAAGTAGGTATTATTGGTATTTAATTTTTTTTAGTTTCATTTTTACTTAGATATTACAAATCATACATAAATAAGATTGAACTTGCTACTTAAGCAAAATTGGTATGATTTTTTTAAAGAAAAAAATTATATGAAAGTCAAGTTTTCTTTATTCCTTATGACCCCGTGAACTTAATTGTCAACATTAATTGTTAATAGAGTTTTTTTTTTTTTTATCATGACATTAGTATCAAAATATTTATCTATTTTATTATTAATTAATTTTTGATGAAGAATTTGATTAATCACTTTTAATGTGATATTTTTTTATGCATATTTTTTTCAGGCACAACTCAAATCTAATGTAAGAAGATTGAGTTCTGTATCATTCGGATTACCAACTTATTGGTTAATCTTTTTATATTTTAGGTTTCATTTTACAATATATTTGTTTGAGAAGTTTTTTTCTTATTTGGAATACTATATCAAGGTTTGTGGCTATAAGACATCATTGAATTAATGCGCATTTTTTTTCCTATATATCTTTGCCTCCACGTTTTTATGCTTCGATAAAATACAAAAGGCGGTAATATATCAATGTTCTTGCTTTACTAAGCAACAGGTTATGGTTGATCTACACCAAAGCCTTTTTTATATAAGAAAAAAATTATTGATAAACATATTATAAGGAGTACTCTAACTCAAATTCAAGATTCTCACAAGGACATATTAATATAAAAAAAGGTTAAACTAAATTATCAATAGTAATAAAATAAAAAAGAACAAGTACTATGAAACTATCCATCTTGACTTGAATTCAATACACCAAAGTTCTTACCTAACTAAAGAGTCGCAGTCTTCTTTCTTAATGGGGGTAAAACATCAAATTTACTTGTAGATTCTGAGGTCTTTATATCTCGTGGGTTCACATCAAAGGGTGGAACCAAAGATAAAAAAGGTATTTATAATGGAATAGAGTTAGTGGTTCCATTGCACTTATTCATGCACTAAATACCATAAGGTATGCCATGAGTCTAAATACAAATTAGAAGTCCTAAAGATTATCTGTAATGAGTGTTTGCAATGGATTTTCAAAATTTATCATTACATACTAGATATTTTTTTAAAAAATACTTATTTTTTTTTACCAAATATTAAACATTACCAATCCGAACATCAATTTGTATCCTTAATCATGATATCAACTATTGTCAAAATAAATAAATAAATATAAACACAAATAACATAAGAAGGGGATTTAACTGTATTTTTAGAAATTTAAAACTTTTTCTAAAACTAAAAACACGTTTATCGCTTGATGCAGATAAACTTAAAAACAAATAAAGAAGTTTTGATAAAAAATTTATAAAACAATGCGAAGAACAATTTTTTTTGTAAAACAAAACAAGATGTAAGATCTATAAACAAATTTATACACTTTGTTAGTTTAAGCAATCAAAGAAGGCACACGAAAAATTATATTGGTTTGTCTCAAATCAAATATTGTGTCTAGTTTTTGACAACCCATCAAGTTTTCACTAACCGTCAAAGTTACAAGCCTCATGCAAGCTCTACCCTAAGCTTAACTTAAATCCAATATTTTTTGTTCTACTAAGTCATTGTTGGCTCTAAACAAATAAACAAAATTTGTTAGAAGTTTGCACACTGACTAAGTTTGTGATCGTTTTATAGACGAATAAATCACTCAATACTTTTAGTCTTTTATCTCAAAATATACAAAGTGTTTTGAGAGCTTAATATCTATACAAGGATTTATAGAAAGATTTATAAGAAAGAATGAAAGAATATGTTTGTGTATATGATTTGTGTCTTGTTTCTTCAAAGCTTCTTCTATATATAACATTCATTTCAAGTATATGTAGTCTAACAATGGTTGGATTCTTCACTCTCATATTCGTCTAAAGTCTTGAGTCTGTTGGAGTATTTAATGCCTGCATTAAATGCATGTTTCTTCTTCATGCAAAGTCCTTGTCAATAGGCTAGCGTGTTTTATATTTTACCAGGGAAGTCACTTCTTTCATCATAGCAGATATGCAACAATAGAGTGCACCTTTTGATAAGGATCGACGTCTTCTAGATTATGGATTTCATTTATTCTTTATAGGACTTTGACTGATCTTAGGAGAATATTTTCTACACAAAAGAATCTCAGACATAGAATATTAAATGAAAACCTTAATCGTGTTACTTAAATATTATGTCAGATCATTTTATGAATGTACCGTCTGAAAATACAAATGCATATATACAATTCACGACCTGATAGCATATCATACACAACTTTTAACATTTGTATTTATTTGTTTCTCATCAAAATAATTAGGAGTCTTGATTTGTCTTTAAGACACAAATGTCTTTTTTTTATTTGGGTCAATGATAATCACTGTGTATAGGTATATTTTGAGATTAAATTATGTAGGAATTTTTAATTTTTCTTTCTTATTTCTTCTTTATAATGTGAATAATTAGAATTTTAACATCATTTGAGTTTTTGTGCGGAAAATGTCAAAATTTTGTAAATCTACAGTGCTTGGAGAATAAATGCTGCAGAAAAATAAAGTAAAACTCAAAGAAGCAAAATTGAATATCTGAAGCTACTCGCTCAACACGATGCAATCGCTTAGCGGAAAAAACACGCTTAGTGCCAGAAAGTATGGAGAAGTCTAGAACATGAAGGCACGCTTAGTGCAAGTCACGTGCTAAGCACGAGAATACGATCATACTCGCTAAGTGTGACAATCGCGCTTAGCATTAAGGTTGTGTGAAAATCAAGCTGAACTGCACCTATAAAAGAAAGAGAGAGAAGAAGGAAAAAAACATAGAGAAAATTCAAAGAACATAATTCTTTACAGAAGACAAAGATCAAGAGCAGGAGAAACAATCATTAGGAGTCATTCTTTTCCTCAATTCCCTTTCTAAATTTCCCCTTTTCTAAATATTATTCTCTTGCAATTGTAAAACCTCTTATGACAATGAAAGACTAAACCTTTTTTGTTGGGAGCTTATCTATTTATGAATTTTACTTTTTCATTATCCTTTCATGTGCTTAATTTTATTGTTTGTGGCTTGATCACCCATTTGCATGGTAAGTTTTAGGGGTAGCATTGGGAAGCGTCATTCTCTAATAGAATTGGAAAATGATATCTAAATAATTCATCACTAGGGATAGATTGATTTTGTTTAGTTTGTTATACATCTCTATTCTTAATGTAATTTAACTGTTTTACCTCTTAAAGGGATTTGAGAGAAAAAATAAATAAATTAGGCTCTTTCACTTGAAGGATCATGGTTAGAGTATATAAGTAGATTCATGTGAAAATTGAAATAAACAAAAATAGAGAAAAATCATTAACATGACATCAAAAGTAACTCTCGTAGGCTAAGCCCCAAACATTCTCATTCTCTGAATTAACTTCTACAATAATATTGACTTCTCTCATCTTTTTTGTTTTAATTAATTAATTCTCTTTTATGTTTTTTTCTCTTGTTTAATTTAAATTAGTTTTCTGTCAATTTATTTCTGTTTTCTTCACAATCTTTTAAACCAATTTATTTATTTCTTGAAAATTATATATTCACATACTTAAGTACAAACAAAGTTTTTATAGACTCGACACTCAGACTTCTATTTTATTCTATTATTACAAATATTTTATTCATGGTGTGTGATTATCACTTATCTAAAGAAATTTTATAAATAATGAAAGATATAAATGTTTTTTGACTTTTATATATATGTGTGTGTGTTTGTTTCACAAAATTGATTATATTGTTAAAAATAATATTCATGAAAATGTTATTCCGATATCATATTTGAAATTAAGTGAGTGGCAACAACTCTAGTAGTACTATTGAAACACTAGTAAATGTTTTGTTCCATCTGGTCAAGAATTTCTTGAAACTAACGCCCCATCTACTTAGAGGCTTAGACTTCACGCATTGTCTTAACTTCTCACGCTTTGTTGACTGATCTCTTTAATTGTGTTGTGAGAATTTCATTGAAGCCCTTGGCTCGTGAGTCAGGTAGGAGGATCTTTGGTATCACCTAGAACTAAAGTATATATATATATTATTCCTTTGATTTATTTGGAAAAAAGATTTTGACTAATTTGAAGTTTGATTAAAAAATAAATAAAGTTTAATTAATAATTATTTTTGTTAAAAATTAAACTTAAATAGTATTAAAATTTTTTAACCTTAACTTTCGTATATACTCAATCATTTTGTTAAAGTCTATATAGATACATACATCATTCTTTTCCTACCTGCAGAGCCTTTACCCACACTAAAGATATTGTGCTAGCTGATTGCTACTTTGAATTTGTCGTGTTTAAAGCTAGTGCCATTTTTTATTGTGAAAAAAAAATGATAGAACCTTTTAATTTAAGGCTAACTGAAGTGGACTTAGCCTCACCTAATAAGTAATAAGGTGCCTAAAATTCATGACAAATACAAATTGATGGACAATAAAATTATAAATAATTGATAGAACTTTTAAATTTAACATAAGTATGTGAGGAACGTGAATCTACAAACTTTTCAACCTATTTCTTTGATACATGTGGCACAAAAGACTTGGTCCATGTCCACTTTCTGTTGAGTGGTCTCATTTGTAAAATAGTTAACTTAGATTAGATTAGATAAAAATAACTAGCATAAATTAATGATGATAGTATAAAAGAACTTTGAATATACTAATCAAATTAAGCATATGCTCAATAATTGATAAATACAGACAGAGATTGGTTAGATTCGATCACTTCTCCTTGAAGGCCCTGTTAGGATCAAAGGCATTTAGTGATAGCCACAAAATTAATTTGGATGATATTATCATTTTAATGATTGCATAAAACTATTTTATATAGTGGATTAAAAATATTGTTAGTCAGACAATGTCTAAAGTAAGTAATGTTTTAAGTCTATAATATGAAGTTTTAGATATCTATTTTCTATTTTCTCAAACCCCACCTCTTATTTTTATTTAAATAACTTCTTATCTCTTTAGATAAAACTTATCTTTGTCATCCAAATCTTTAAATTTATTTAACGGGATAGATTCTAGCTTCTATTTTCAAACACTTTCTTCCTTCCTTTCCATATTTTTTTTTTTACTTCTATTTGTATCTCAATCAAAATAAGTTATTCACATGCAAGTATCATAAATAATAATAAAAATTATATGTAATTAGGGTAAGTTTTACATTATGTTTTTTCTAAGTAACAATTTATTTATAGTTTTTCCTGCATTAAATAATGTTATTAGGATATATTTTGAATTGGTTAATATTACCAAAAAAAAATATAAAACTTTAGCATTTTCTAGTAACATTAAATGTCGCTGGCATAAAAAGATACTTTTTCCCGATGACATTAGACACACATTGGCACTGAAAAGCACCATGCATTTTCCAGCCACACCAAACTTGTTTGCAAAGAAAAACATTTGTTTCCGATGGCATTAGATGAATTGGCATAGAGAAGCACCTTTTGAACGTTGTTGGCGTTAAGTAGTGTTTTTCTCAGCGACAACAGATGTGTTGGCATAGAAAAGCAATCTTTCACCGTGACTGCGAATTCTATTGGCATTAAATAGTATTTTTCTCAACAACAACACGTGTGTTGGCATAAAAAAAATAAAATTCACAACGATAGTGAATGTTGTTGACATTAAGAAGTACTACTTTTCTCTATGACAACAAATACATTGACATGAAAATAAATTAAAAAAAACACTTTTTGCCGTAACAAGTTTTGTTATTGGGATAAGTATAATTTTTCCTACGCTACTAGTCATATATTGACAAAATTATAGGAAATGACAATCAAATGTCACTATATACCAAATGTCTATCTTTGTTAACAACTCAATTGCCATTGGAAATAAGTCGTTACAAATATAATTCTTTATTGTGTTGATTTAGTAGTTATTTGAATATTATTTAGACTTAATTATAATTAAAAATTCAATTAGATTTCTCAATTATTAAAAAATTTAATTAAGTCTCAAAGCTCAAAATGTGTTTACAAATTATTCATTAATAAAATTCTCACATTGATAACAAGAATCGAATCTACATCCTTATGAGAATAAAATAAGTATTATAAAAATTAATGAACTTATCATAGAATATAGTTTGTAATTAAATGACATTAATGTAAGAAAATCTCTACACAACAATGCATATATTGATTATTATTTAAAGTTGTTTATTTTTATAATAATTAATTTAAAATTATATTTAAGATTATTTCAAATATATTAATTGGCATGATAAAAATATTTACCCTTATAATATATTAAAAGTAAACTGTAATAACATTGCCTATAAAAATATGCATGCATTTTCATCATATTATTTTATGAATTTAATTTAAATACACATATAATTTTTTTATACTATCATTCAATCATAAACTATTACATATGATAAAATTATTAAATTTATAATAATTATTTTATAAATCTTACTTAATTAAGATAATTTTTAGCTGGTTGACAATATAATTTTTTTATACTAACATTGCATGAAAATTTAACTCTTATT
The DNA here is from genome assembly GCF_000004515.6 of Glycine max. NCBI lineage: Eukaryota > Viridiplantae > Streptophyta > Magnoliopsida > Fabales > Fabaceae > Glycine > Glycine max. Next base: position 5,306,474 of record NC_038252.2, on the reverse strand, counting down.
TTATTAGTAAAATATATTTGTAAGATTCAAGGTTCCGGAAGTCACTAGGCGAGTGAGGCAACAGCCTTAGGCCCCTCTTAAGTTCTTATTTTCTTGAAAAAAATTAACTTAAATGATTAGATGATAAATTTTCATCATAGTATGTGGTGTTATTTGTTATTAAGTCTATGCAATTTAAAAATATGTATATATACATAGATATTTTTGTAAATTATTTAAGTTTTATTACTCATTTAAAAAATAGAGAAAACTATTTAATTGTGATTTTTACTTTGAACTCAAATAAAAAAAAATGACATTGAAATGAATATAGAGATTAAATTTCATAAAAAAATAGTATGATATATAAAAAAGTATTTTGATGAAAATATATAATAATAATGATACTAGACATTGAATTAAAGATTAATTCTTTTTATTCTTGTAAAAGAATAATAAAGTCTTTTGGTTTTGAATATTGCATGTGTGTATACACTATACACATCAAATCTTGTCTTTTATTTATAGCTTAATTATTTCAACAATTCTTAAAATATGAAATCACTATGACTTTTTTTAATTTGAAACTCAATAGTTGAAAATTTCAAAAGAGGATGAAGTGAAAAGAAAGTGTTACTCTCAAAATGAATTTAAGAGACCTATTGAATTACGATTTTAAAAGATTATATTAACATAAAAATATCTTGTAGATTTTAAAGATTATGTAAGAATGTTATAATTTATCAGATTTTTTATAAGATTTTTATGATAATTTAGATTTTAATAAATTTATATCATTAGAATTTAAAAGATTTAAAATGACTTTATAGAATTCAAAATTACTAGAGTTACTGAAAAACGTAATAACAAAATAATGAGGTTTGGATAAAAAAAATTAAAACCAATATAATTTTTAATCTTTTAATAGTCAAATTGTTTAGTGTTAGATCCTCTTATACTAACCCTTCTTCTAATAGTATCTTCTCATTCTCGTTTTTGGATTTGAACAATAGATTTAAAATTAATATATTTTTTTGATTTTTTTCAATTACTATAATTATTTAATAATAAATATAATAACATGTTTAATTTGGATGCAATAATAAACATATACTAAAAGAGAGTGATGACGGTGAAAAACTTGGAGGAGAATTACTAAGTTATGGAGATGATAAAATTAAATATAACAGTCACAAAAATATTGTGTCTAGCATGTTGTGGACATAGACCATGTAAGAAAAACATGATTAGCCTTGACACATAAGATAAACATTAATTTAATTTAAAAACAAACAAAAAAGTACAAAAACAAAGAGTATATTTAACATTTTTTTGTTCCAAAATAATAAGATAAACATATATGACACAAACATCTTGAAAAATATTATTTTTTGTCAGTTATTCGAATATCATTGAATTTTGTTACACTCCTTAGAAATCCTAAAAATCTGAATTGAATATCACAATGCTCATTTATACCATTTAAAAATTCTGGTTGAATACTACACAACTTTTTTATATAAAAAAAATCTTTTAAATTCTTTAAAATTGCAATTCAATACACACCCTTACACTAAGTTTGAGTGAATTTTTGACCCAGACCTTTTTTTCTCTTTACTAAAGGTACCGAAATAAATACTAAAAAAATAATGCATTATTGGATGTATTGAATTATATTAAAATATTATTAATAAAATTTGTAAATATTATTTTTGTCAAAAGAAGTTTTTTTGAAAAATTATTTTGGCAGTAAAAATAATAATTTATTTTGTATTAAATTTGAGACCAATTATGTTGTTAAGATAGCTAGCGATTGAATATATTACTATAAAGTGAAATGTTAACAAAATGAATGTAGCTCATTTAGTCAATAAGTGGGTGCTGGAGATCTATTTTCGTCGATTTCTATCAATAAAAAAATATGCAGGTTTCAAATTGCGTTACACAATCTCCAACTATCAAAAAAATTAAATGTTTGTGTAACAGCAACTCGGTCGCAGTGGCTGCAACAACATATATTTTTACCACTCATAACTTTTTTAAACAATTTGAAGCCCGATTTGTAACGTGTAAAATAGTGAAAACACATAAATGAGAGGTTAGAGGTTTCTTCCTTTGAGAGGTCATGTTTGAAGAATACTTTTAGAACACGCTGACTCGTTATTGAGCGTGACTAAAATCTGTCATTAACTCACAAAAGCCAAACATAGCATAGACTGGTCAAGAATTGGCGAAAAGGGCCCACGGTAAAATTTTCCAATCTTTTTCACTAAATAATTAATTTCCTTGCAATGTTTTCTTTGACAACCACAAACGAATATATTATATTAAGACAACTACAAATAGACATGAAGTTTATCTAATCAGACCATTTCATATTATGATAAATAAAAATTACAAATATAAACCTACCTATTTATACTAAATTTTAGTTAAATAGTTAAAGTTTTAAAAAAGTACTCTTTTTTTTAAAAATGATCATAATTCCTAAATAACTTTTAATTTTGACCGTCATATATAATTGTATGGTGAAATTTAAAGTTTTCACATTTTTTAAAATGAAAATCATTCTCACATTTTTTATCGGTCAAACAAAAAATTATTATCACTTGATACACTCATGTACATGTGTGTATTTCTGTATGTTTCATTCGTAAGAATTGAAAATAAATGTAAAAAATTTATAATAATTTACGTATCGTATTATATTCAATAATCTGAAATGGAAGATGCAATAAAAGTTATGGCAACATTTGTCTCATAAAATTCTTATAACTACATAATTCCTAATCTTAAATCTTTTTCAAATTGATCTTGTTATCTTCGTAGGAATGGAAGATGCATTAAAAGTTATGGCAAGATTTGCCCTATGTAAGTGACCCACACACATGTTGATGCAAACAGTACGTGGGGGGGTGATAAGGACAAGAGAAGCATGTGGATTTGAAGTTTGAAAAACAGAGAGGCAGAGATTAAAATTCAAATAGGAGAGTTAGGTTCGCGCAGCCTCTTATTCTTCTTCCTCTCATAATACAATTTTGAAAAACAGGCTTTCAATTCAAACTATGCAAGATTATTCAAACTCATTTGAAACGTCAAATTAATGTTGCATGGTCACAACACATGATGCTGCCACGTTCTTCTTCTTCTTCTAGTTTTGTAGGTGACAAAAGACCCAATTATCCTCTATATATGATTATTCCTAACACCCCATCAATTTTTTCTTTTCAAACATCACAATCGAGTTTCTCCGAATTTGTCACCAATCTTACGTAAGAGATTGGAAAATTCCAAGGCATCAAAATTAAGAACAATTATAATTTCCTTGCATGGTTCACTTTTTCTCCCCTCGCGTTCTGTGTGCATGCCACCATTCAGGGTGGAATTGAATTTTTGAGGGAGTGTTTCTTTTGCAAGTTATATTAAATGTTTTTCATACTATTAATAAATAGCTATTAGTACAAGCATTGATGACTTGTATTTCTTAATCAAGTCATTTATAATTTAAATTTTAATTAATTTTTAAGTATGAAATAAATTATATTAAAAAAAATATTTATTTTATGTATGTTCATGACCTCCAATAAAAATTAATTATTAGTTTCCACAAAAACATCTTTTTATCAATAATGTTAAGAAAAAAAATTCAATGTTTTCCATTTTGTTAGAACCGTACCAAACTATTGTTTTTTAGTGTGTTGGTTTGGTAATTAGCCTTGTACGGACTTAGTGGTAAGCTTTGAAAATTAAACCAGTTTTTCCATTGCTGAATACTCCCTGCTTTTGACCATTTGTTAAAAAGAAACTGTGCTTTTGACCATGTGTTGGGTGTTCTTGTCTTCTAGCCTCCAGGTCAATATATGTAAAAGGAAAATTTATCTTATATTTTAAATTTAATTTGCTATGTTTTTTTTATTGATTAAGATGTAACATTCATATGTACTAAAAAGGATAAATTTTAATTTTATATATATTTTCAATAAAAATATTTGGACACAGACATTTAATATAAGATTTAACTATTTTATTATGTCATTTTATTCAATGATATAATGTAGTAATCAATAAGATAATTTTTTTTATTAAATATACTTTAAACTAATAATATGTATATATATATATATATATATATATATATATATATATATATATATATATATATATATATATATATATATATATATATATATATATATATATATATATATATATGATGAAAATTAAATATAGATTCTTCTATAAAATAGATTTTTCTCCACATGTGAATGTGAAGACAATAAAATCTTATACTGTTAAGCCAATCTTATGAATTTTTATATGTTTTGTATACGGTTTTTTCAAAAAGATACTTTTATTATATATTTAACTCGCAGCACATATAATTTGTCAAAGCCATGGATAATAAAAAAAAGAAATTTGTCGTAATTTAAAACTTATACAAAATTACAATATTATAAACACATTTGAATATAAAATCACCATTCTTGGTTAAAAAAACAATTTCTTGTAGCTAACTATGATTATTATATTTTGCAAAAGTTTATATAATTGTAGTTAGGAAGTATATGACATATAGGAGCTTGATCTTACGTGTAATTTACCTTTTGTTCCCAAATCTTTCAAGCATTTTACGGATAATTAAAATCTTCAAATTATTTACTAAAATGGAAGAAAAAAAAGAGAAATGATAAACAGTACAAAAATGTTAGCAAGAATAAAACTAATATGATGTGTAAACGTTTTAGTAGAAACAAAACTTTTACTTTACTTGGTTAAAAAAAAAACTTTCAGTTTAATTGGTTATGCAGTCATATAGCTTTTAGCAAATAATTATTTCGTCATTTATTATATTGCGCAATTTTTTTCATAGTACTAAATAGCAACTCTGATATATATATATATAGACGAGTTATATATATGTAAGCAACGCATTCATGGATCATCATAATTGTGGACATTTTGATGTCTAACCATGAAAATCATGAAATAGTCATCGACGGGGAGAAATTTGACTATAAATTAATGTTAATTTTAGCGATAACCCCAGTCAAAGTTGGAAAATTACAAGCATCTGAGTTTTAATGCCAAGGAACAACGGCACCAATATAATATGACGTAATATGACGTTATGTTTATTCTATATAAAGACCACAGGCTGTCCATGTGTATATAAATGAATATATTAATCCTATATATATTGAAAACAGTGCCCTTTTTTTTTCTAGAATTACCGTCCAAAAAACGTTCGTTTTCATAATAAAATAATCCGAACAAAATTAGGGTTTGTAAATACTCAATATATATATACATATATATATATATATATATATATATATAAAGTATTTTTAAGGATTAATTATTGGAGAATTACGAGAAGTCAAATATAAGGAGATTTCAATCAATAAATTATGAACAAATTACATAAATGAATGTGATATTAACTTCAAGTTGTTCATGAGAATCGGAGAAAATAATTAATATTTATCAATAATTTAGGTTAAAAGTAGTTAAAAAAATGAGTGAGATTATATGAGTTCAATAATCTTAAAGGTAATCTTGAAAAATAATAAAAATTATTAACAAAGATAACCAACTTTCTTAATTCATATGCAATTTTTTTTTTTTTGAAAAAAAAGTACGCCTCATTACATAAGGACGGAGGTAATACTTAATTACATGTAACTTTTCTTTCAGTTTAGACATAAATTACACCAAAAATATAAGGGGGAATCTCATGTTTAGCAACCGTATTAGATATCCTAGCTTTATATATACTTTTTCGTGTGTGTGTGTGAAGAAAAATGGTAGAACTGATAAACACTTCCAATATTTCTAAGGATTTTTGCACATATACCTAAACTGTAAGTAAGTTATCCGGTGAAATCTACTCAAATAAGACATGTATGTCAAGAGATTTACCTGAGGAGGATTTTCCACTAAGCATAATTTTAATCATTTCTAGAAGAAACAAACTCATTCATAGAAAATATAAGAGTTCCGTTAAATATAAATAAAAAAGAGTTAACTCTAAATTTGTAACCACTTAGATATATCAGCTTACATTGGCTAGCTACTTTCATAATGGTAAAGTCTGATGAAAGATAGTAAATAGTAGTTAACTAAACTTAAGCCGATCTATATTTGTATATGGACTATAGTTAAGCTTTTGGTGACCAAATATATATGCCTAAGTAAACCAGTACCAGATGTTAGGTGGGGATCCATAAATATTCCAGAGGTAGGATTAAGACGCGCAACATCCTAATCAAACGTTAAATCATGCTTAATCCCCCGGCCATCGCCATAATTTACACTCGCAAAAAGCTAATTTGACTTGTGCAAACCAAATCACAAAGAAGAAGAAAATGTTAAAATGCCATGTTAATATAACAGAAGACATTGAGTATGTTCATATAAAAATCCTACTTCACAAGTATCAAATAAAAAAATTTAAATACAATTTAGACACCAACTATATATAACGAGAGAAAACATTTTATATTAGAATAAAATGATTAAATTTGAACCATATAATCATATATGAAGGATTGAAATTTAATGTCAAAAAGTCACATGACTTTTTATGTAATAACATAATATTAAATTTTGACCATTTATGTTTGATTATACGGTTAAGATTTAATCATCTCACTTTCATATGTTATCTTTATCTTGTATGATATGTCATATATATAAATTTATCTTTGATTAGGTGTTTGTATAATGCAGTTAATTAATATCATTGTCCTCTGCCCATCCAACACATGGATGTTTCACAGGGAAATGTTTGTTTCTCAATATATCCAAAACATATATATAATTAATAACCGTAAATTACACCGTATAAGGAAAAAATGGTGCAATGGATAGTTAAAATATAAAAAGGAGGATGAGGGTGTACTTAGCACTAGAGGTGTAAATAGAAAGTACCGTCCAAAACTAGCATATTGGGTTAGCCCAGTGAGCTTGCCGCTAACCCAACAATGAACCTTGTTATTGAAACTCCCTCATTGCTATTTAACTGTCCTAGGAGTTGGTATTATTTATGTTGACCTCACATTGGAAACTGTGATATTCTTTTGCAAAGGAAAACTTGTTTCCATTGTACAATTGAGAAAAAAATATTACTTTTTAATTTTATATTCATTTTTATTTTTAAAGGAGTTGAATTAAAACAATTTGGTAAACTATTTTTTAAAAGTAACTTAATAAACATAGATGGTATGAGAATATAGAAGAAATTATACTAAATTCATCATAGATACACAACGCAACATTCAATAACAAAATACAACAGTAAGAAAAATAAAATACAAAATATATAACTAAATTCAAAACACTAATCATCAACAAGTTTTCCTCCTCCGTTGTGTGCATGCTTTTGACCCTTCTTTGTGTCTGCCTCAGTACCTGTTTTATATCCTCATAAAACTTGATGCTAGGAGTCACTTTCCTCATATCCAATATGGTCTAAAGATCCCGAGAGATGCCCAGAAACATCGTCTACCAAAAATAATATAAGTACAATGCAACTATACAATGAGAGAGAGAGAGAGAGAGAGAGAGGCTTTGGGGGAAATGGCTTTTGTTGGGTGTTTGCTGTAGCATGCTGCTAAGGCATAGGGGAAGAGGCTTTTGTTGGGGGCAAGGTGTATGGATGAAAGAAAGTGTAAAACCAGACTAGATGGTCGGCATATCACATATCCATGAAAATGTTGGACTTGATAAAAGCCTTTTCTTGGTTTGGCGTACGCAATTTTTTTATCGACCGAATAGTCACAACCCCGAGCGTCGAGCTTAAAAGACATAGGTGATTGCTTGATGGGACAATTCACAACCCTTAAATGCCACACTTGAAAGGTGTAAGTGCTTATTTTGTCGATGATCTATAATGCATCAAATGCAAAATTTCAAGGCATAACCTATTACTCGGTCGGACAATTCAAAAGACCTTTTTAAAGTATAATTAAAGTACAATTTAAATATTGAATATTTTAGTTAAACTAGGACATATTTTATAAAATCTTTAATAAGACCTGAATTATTTTATTTTATCTTATTTGATGGGTCATGCATTTACTAAATTAAACGAAGTTGAATAGATGGCCAAATTAAACCTTAAGTTTTGAGAATAAATTCATACAACATTAATCACTAAATTACACTAACCAACTATTATTTATATTTGATTTAAATTTATTTTTAGTCCTTTAAATTGGAATATGATTTTTTAGTCCTTCATATTAAAGTTTGTTTCATTAGTCCTTCAAATTTGATCGATGATATTTTTAGCCTTTCTTTCTATATGGCATTAGTGTGAGTCAAACATAAAATATTGAATTTATTATTTTCAACAAATTTTTATCTCAGAATTTGGTTTTATAATTTATATTTTAAAGTTCAATTTATAGAGGTTATAAACTGTCACAAATTGTAAGAAAGATAAAGGATAAATACCAAATTTCGTTCCCAAAAATATAATTCAGTGACATATCAATCCCTCTTCAAATATGCAAAAATGACAATAAATTAGTCATGTCGTTAGTTTCATCCATTATATTTAATGTGAGTGCTTACATGGCTATTGAGGACTCAAATGACATGGGAAAAGAATGTCACATTGGTTGCAGAACCAATTTGTCATCAAAATATGGATTAACTAATTTCTTTTTATCAATTGTAAACCAATGGTTGGATTTTTTTTCCCTTTATGCCTTTCCTCAATTACCCTTTCTTTCATCTTTCCTTCCTCGCACTCATCTGTTATGAAATCCTTGTGAGACCCTCAACTTCTACAATGATGACAACAACTTTAGCCATGTCGATGACATCAAATCCTTCAAGTCCGACAATACTTCTGGCACATCAACCACATCCTATCAGTGCGGTTGAAAGCCAAAGAGGTCATGGGTGTTTGCAGCCAAGGAGATAGGCACCAAGGAATTGTTGTTAAGGGTAGAAACTTCTCAAAGCTCTTCATCGCCATTGCAACACCGCTCCACCTCTCATTGAGGCTTTTCAATGCACAAAGAGAAATCATCATAGAAGGAAGCGGGGACAATGAAGTATGAAATGGTGTGAATCGAATCCTCCGAGCAATGATGTTGGTAGGAAGCGGTTTGAAATAAGGGTGAAGGTATGGAATTGGGGAAAATAACGAGAAGGATGAGACTGTGTGAGATTTTACTAGCAATTATACACAAGCAAACCCTTTTCACTGTGTCTTTCTCAAATTCAAATCGCCAAAATCATCCTTTTTGCTAGTGTTTTAATATGTTTTTTTGATCTTATGCGAAAGGGATTTGTACAAACTTATGTTGTAGGTGAAATAGGATGCAAGTCATGCTTCACGAGACTTTCCATGATACCATCTCCGAGGTTGAGTGGTTGTGGTGGTGTCATCGTCGTTGTTATTTCGATGTTGATATCATCGTAGTGGTGGAAATTGGTCAAGAAACCATAATAGTGGTTCTCTGCTCCTCGTGGTTTGGAATGGTCGCAATGCTAATGGTGCACTTGGTCTGGAATGCATTGTGTTAATTCAAAAGACATTTATGCCTTAAAAATGAATTAAGACTCCTAATTATTTTGATTATATGCAAATAAATACAAATGACAAAAGTTGTGTTTGATATGCTATCAGAGCATGATCTATCTTTGTGCGTTTGAAGTTTTCAGACGATGCACTTATAAGACGTCTGATATAGTATTTAAGTATTGTATTTAAGACATTTATTTAATATCTATGTTTGAGATTTTTCATGCAAAAAATTCTCTTAGGATCTGCTAAAGTCTTATGAAGAATAAAAGAAGTTCACAATCTAGAAGACACTAATCCTCATCAAAATGCGTCCTTTGTTATTGCAGACCTATTATGATAAAAGAAGTGACTTTCTTACAGAAGTACAAGACACGTCGTCATATCAACATGGATTTTGCATGAAGAAGAGATGTGCATTTAATGTTGTGCTATCATCATAAACTTTGTATAAAGAAGGGACATGCATTTAATGCAACCATTAAATGCTTCACTAGACTCAAGACCTTAGACAAAAAACAAAGTGAAAAATCCAACCATTGAAAGACAACAAATACTTGAAGATGAAAATTATATATAGAAGGAGTTTTGAAGAAACAATATATGAATCATCTACGCGAATAATTATTTCATTCTTTATTGTAAAAACTTTCTATGAATTCTTGTAAAGATAAAAAGCTCTCAAAACACCTTGTATATCTTGAGAGAAAATACTATAAGTGATAAGTAATGTATCTGTTTGTTAGACGATCATACTTTAGTTAGTGAGCAATCTTCCAACAAATCTTGTTGATTTGTTTAGAGCCAACAATGATTTGGTAGGACAAAGAATACTGGTTTTAAATCATGCTTGGGTTAGAGCTGGCAAGTGTAAGAACTAGAAGTGATAGTAAACAATACTTGTATGTTTGATAAGTTAGTGGAAACTTGATGGTTGCCAAGAATTGGATGTAGTCTTGAATTTGAGATGAACTAGTATAAATTCTTTGTATGCTTTCTTGTTTAACTGACAAAGGATTTTTGAATTTGTTTTCAGATCTTACATCTTCTTTTTAAAGAAAACTGTTTTTCTCATTGTTTGATCGATTTATATTCATCAAACAATAAAAGTGTTTTACAAGTTTAAGAAAAACTAAATTTCTAAAAGACAATTCAACCTCCATTCTTGTATTATTTGCTTCTACATATTATAGAAAGAAAGGTAATTTAGGAAAAGAAAGAGAGAAAGAGAAAATAAAAAAAAAACCAAACAAGTAAAAAAGCAAAACTTACATACCAACAAATTAGTCTTGTCGAGTTAACAACCTAAGTGACATTCTTTCTCATGACATTTTAGTCCCGAGTTTCCACATAAGCATTAATGTTAGGGATAACGGAGAAAAGTTAATGACAAAAATAATTTTTCAGCATTTTTCCACATTCAGGGAATAAATTTTATTTTTCTATCTTTCAGGAACTTATATGTCATCGATTGAAGGACTAAAATGAGTGTTTACCCAAAATAAATCTCAAATCCCCCTTAGGCTCTCAGAAATATCAAATTGAATAACAATGCAACCAATAACCAGCAAAATTCAAATCGAAAAATAGGAAATTCAAATCCAAGTTACAATGAAAATGTGAGAAAGTTTCATAAGATTTTTTTTTTCAAAATCAGAGAAGCGATGGTGGGAGAATCATCACAACGCATGGTTCAAAGCAACACAAGTTCCTTCATGTGTCTATATCAATCACACAAGAGCCTAATCAATTGTGTTTATCCTTCATTCTCTTCTTTTGTTGTTCTTTTTTTCTCTCTAGAATGACTATCTCTTACTAGTCTTTGTTGACGTTGCTCTGTGAAAGGTCATTTTCCAAGGATGGTGAGTAGTGTGTGCACATCAAAAGGGATTTAAACCTAAGGGAGAGAGCAATTGACTATCTAGTCACAAGGATCTTGGTGTTAATAGAGAATCTTTTTCTTGATCTTGGTGAGTGCACTTGCTCCAAGAAAATGAAATAGTAGTGTGTGATCTCATAATGGAAACAAACTCTTTGTTAAGGTTTTAAAATTTAAATTGAAAATTAAATTCTAGCGGTTAAAAGTATTTTTCGAATTCCAAAAACTAAACAAGTAAATTTAACTTTGGAGGACAAAAACAAAAATGACTTACATTCGAGAGATTAAAAATATGTTTAAACCTTTGTATTTTTTTTTTGTGTGGCTGCCATGGGGCTAAAACACCCCAGGAGAGAAAATTTGATTAAAAACCACATGGGAACAAGGTTCTTGAAATATCAGCCATAATAGGGCCATACAAGAAAGATGGAACAAAATCGAAAATTTTGACACCCTCATTAATGGAGAGACCATACTTTGCCAAAGCATCAACCACATGCTGGCTTCTCTAAGGATATGACTCCATTCGTAATGTCGTCTTTCCTAGCAAAATCCTTTATAGCTTCTACCACATGATTAAAAGCATGATCAGATGAACACCCATCATTGATAAGAGAAATTATTGTGGTTGAGTCGGATTCAATGAACAAATCCTTGAAGCCCCTCTCCCATGCTACTTGCATGCCAATGATAATCGTCCAACCTTCAGCTTAGGTAATGGAACATGCACCAATATTGAAAGAAAAACCCAACACTATCATCCCAATATGGTCTCTTAACACTCCCCCACAAGTTGTCATGCCATTTTTATCTACTACACGTCACAATTTTGTTTATTGCTTTCCACTGAAGGATGATTCCAAGCTATAAGCTCCTGACCTGCATTGTTGTGAATACTCCCTGCAACCTTCAACTCTGCTCCTCAGCAAGCAACAATTTGGTTGACTGAATTCGAAATTTCGAATATCAGACTCCCCACATCTTGCCTCTTGATTTCAAATATGAATTCATTTCTATTTCTCCAAAGCATGGACAAGGTCACGCCAAAAGTCAGTGCCCAATGGTTATGGGGATCCTTCCCAGGATTAAAATTCTCCAGCAGCCACTCCCAAATATTTGTAGTAAAAAGCTGACCAGACAAAGAATTGCTCGAAATGACATTCCAAATTGCTCATGCCACCTTGCACTCTCTACAAACATGGCTAATACTTTCACTGCTATTATTGCACTGGGTGCAATTATTATCATCACAGAGCTTCCTCTTGAACCTTTGCACATTAGTAAACAAAGCCCCCTTGGCCATTTTCCACATATGAATTTGGATTCTTTCTGGTCTCCTCCACTTCCAGATGACATTATACAAAGGATCCTAGTCATTATTGAGCCCCGTGACATTGTGTTAAGCTTATGCTAGAGAGAATTTACCATTTACATCGCCTTTCCACACCACCTCATATTTCGGTCTTGCTAGTTTGGGAGGAATCATAGCTTTTATATGATCACACACCCCCATAAGGAAGAATTGTATTCAACTTTGTTACATCCCATAGACTATCATGGGTTTTAAGCCTTTGTATTTCACGTTTTGATTTAAGAGTGATTATAGTTTTTGACAACCAAAAATTTCAAACACTCAATCAACAATTTCATTTTCTCTTTATATTTCATCTTATCACATTTCATTATCAATCAAATTAATTATTTATTTCTCATTTTTTCCTTTTTCTCTCAATTTGTAAACAACTTAAAATTTTTCAAGAAATGTTTTTTAAAATTTAAATATATTTTAATTTTTATAAAAATAGTTAAATTTAATTTTTGTCATCTAAAGTTTTTTTATTAGTTTTATATATTTTAAATGTTTTTAAAAAATCTCTATCATTATTTAGTGATAATATAATATGTATTTAAATTCAAACATCAACATATACATCTACATTATATCATCAATAAATAATGAGAATGGAGAAAGACCATTTATAAAAATAAAAACTAAAATTAATTCTAAAATTAGAGAAAATAAAAATATATTTTACCCTTCCGGTCGTTAAAATTTCTGTAGTTTGAAGCAGATATTCCCATCACCCCACCCTGCCGGTTAGCCGTAGCTGAACCCGGAACCCACCCGGAGCCACCGTGTATGACGACATACACCGCTTTAAAGCCACCGATTGGGTTGCGCTTCCTCCAACCACCACCGCTTTCCCCTTCTACCACATCGTGTGTTTCTTTCTCCCTCTCACTCTCCTCTCCTCAATTTCATTTTGTTCTGACCCACGCTGAACCATACTCGCGATTGCAGGTTCAAGCTTCCCAGAATCAACTGTAATTACTCCTCTTTCGAAGTACGCACGCTCCTCTCGACTTACACTGTCCATTCATTTTGATTTTGCTTTAACGTCTTGTTTCACATTTAGCTACTTTCTTTATTGCTGCTTTATGTTATATATGGTGGAAATTTCAGGAATGTATGTATGTACTAAAATAATTGTAATATTTTTGCTCAAGCCCCGGGGACTCAGCTTAGACTTCTGAATTCAGTTAGTTTTTCACTTCCAGAGAAGAGGTACTTAAGTGTTTGTGTGTGTGTCTTTATTTCATCGTGTTAATAACTTCAATTGTCATTTGTTCTGAGTATGAATTTTGTCAATAATATATCTTCCTAGCTAGTTCTTTTTTGGATATCTATGGCAGCTTATTTCTATCAATTGCAACAGTTTTGGTCTAATTTTCGGACAGAGTGGAAGTGGAAAAACAACTCTATTGCAGGTCATACTTTTTTTTTATCCATTTAGTGAATCTGGTTTTCTTGAATATTCGTGCATGATGCTTTTCTAGTTGGGTTATTGTTATCACTCATCAAATGGGCTCGCATTTCTCCATTTAGCTTCTTGCAGGAATAAGCAAACCAACCTCGGTATGTATTCACATCCAAAAATATGGGAGTGATGGAAATCCGAGTCAACCTCCAGAGCCCTTGGTGCCGGAAAGGGTTGGTATTGTCTTCCAGTTTCCCGAGAGGTGCGAATATTAACTAATTGCAGTTCTTTTGTGTTTTTGGTGAAATGGTTGTGCCCTCAGAGTTTTATTCAATTTCTGTTGATTATTTTGAGGATCAAGAAGGATCAAAGAGGGACTTGGTTTTGCTTTCAAGACAGGTTTCTGTCAGCCTTTGTTATGAGATAGATGTGTTTTTCTTTTTTCAAGCTTCTTGTTGGTGTTTAGCACATGGACTTTCTCTTGAATTTTTTGCCATATTTGTGGAGGGATTGCAGAACCTTTCGTTTATGTATGTTCTTTATTGTTTTTCTACTTTCGATGTCCTTCTCTAGTCTGTTGTGGAGAATTTCTTATCGTCCATATGTCTCTACTTTCTTTCTTGTCTTTCTAAATGGGTTGCCCAATGCATGTAGCTCCAACCATTGTGGGACTTGGGGAGGGTCAGATTTGCATAATCTCACCCCTATATATGTTAGGAAGTTCCACATTACCTGCCTCAGTTCTTGGGATGTATCTTATATATTTGTTGGGCAACTTCACCTAGTGCCAATTGGTTTTAGCTGAAATCTAACACGGTATCAAAGCCTATAACCCATCTTAGTTCTTGCCTATTCTAGTAGGCTCGCCTATTCTGGCAGGCATCTGTGGAGGGGGTTGTGTTAAGAAATCTCACACCGCCTGCCTCAGTTTTTAAGGTGCAACTTATGTATCTATTGGATAACTTCACTCAGTACCAATCGGTTTTAAGCTAAAATCTAATAATGGACAAAGGCTTTTTCTGTAACTAGAAGAACCATGAATCCATGACCCCTAGATCACAAGGCAGCAACATTACTAACTTACTGGCTCACCATCTTCTTGTCTTTTTCTTAGAATTTGGGCTTCAACCCCGCAAAAATGGCTTGTAAGGTGAGAATTACCCTAACTTTATAAGCTCTATTTAAGTCATATATCAAGGTAACATGGAACTAAACACCCAACCTAAGGCTACAATTAAGGTCTATCAGAGGGTCAGTTGCATGCTCTCTTAAACCCTAGTGAGGAGAATGTTTGTATTGACCTGATAAGTGATAACAAATTCTGGTGGTTAATGATGCATATCTTTTGTTGTGGGTGATTTGTTCATTTTCATTTGTGCTCTACTCTTCTATGACAATTAAAAGTAGTGATATTGATACATTCACCATTTCACCTTCAACAAGTTTGACAGCTGACATTATTTGTGCTGAATGCTGAACAAACTCCTTAATTAGGGTTGGTCTTGAGTTGTGAAGCAAAAATGATTCTCAAGCATTTATAACTGACTAGTAAAAGTAAACCAAACATGTCTATTTATTAAGCTTTCACAAAACTCACAGATTTATTGAATACATGATCACTTCAAGTACAGGCATAACATAATCATAATATCAAATTACCAATACTAGTTTTGACAAGTCTCTCTTATAGAGGCTCAATTCATCATGACTTTAGTACTGATTAACTTAAGTTGCTACAGCTCCAGCACCAAATCTACAATGCCAAAAATCATTAATGAGTACATAAATAGTCTAATTATAATTCAGTGGCGCACATATTATGATAATTCATGATATATTAATTTGCATTGAAATCTAGAAACCTGCTGAGGATTAGTTTCAGATTGGCGTTATGTTACATCTTATAAAACATTTTACTCAATACTTGTTGATAGGGTATTTGGGAATAATTTGTTAGTTTGGTAGGGTCCTGGTCAGTGTAAAGGCGGTGGGAAAGAGGAGTGATGGTAGATCCTTTTTATCTTTGTAAGTATCCAAGCACAAAAATTTCTAATGTAATTTATATTTTGGATAAGTAAATAGTTGTTGGGGAACAGTAATTGGAAATAATGCTGAAAGTATTCACTTTAGAGGAAATGCAGAAAAATGCTGCAGAAGAGAATACAATCAGAGCTGACACACGGACTCTGCCATCCCTGGCTTAAGCAACCAAATCGCTCTCCAAAATTCTGTTATGCCTCCCCACAATTTCTCACCCACTTCTTATTTAACAGTTTCCTTTTCTCTCTCAGTTGCACAATAATATTCAACACTCCCTTGGTTTTCTCTCTCTCTCTCTGTCTCTCTCTCTCTCTTTTCTTGTCTTATATACATGCGTCAAAGGTATCATAGGATTAACATGGCATTCCTTTATTTTTGCAATATGTACTATATATTCTGTGTTGTTGAGATAAGACTTTTTATGAATACTTGAAATAATGCTAATGGAAGATATTTATAAAATTTGTGTGTGTGTGAAAGGAATTGCATTCTAACTAGATGTATGTAGTACTTACACTTTGCATCTGTTTTGATCCAGTGCTCATTGTTTCCAGTTGAGCTACTGCAAATTAGCCCATGCTGTGGTGGGTTCCAATTGGTCATACAGTGTTGGGACCACTTTCTTGATTTGGTATCTGAATAAAATCTTTTGCCTTTGTCTGGGTTTGTGAACTTCCCATCATCATATTCCTGGAGGCATTCATGAGGGACATTTTTTATCTTACCTTTGTGGGATTGAATGCAATCGTTTCCATCTACAGGGCTTTCAGGATAGACTTTTCTGTGAAACATACGTAGAACCTGCATATCCAGATGAACGGACTAAATAATTTATTATAAGATGATAGTTAATATTCACTATATTTTCAAGACATTCGTATTGAAAACAAGCACTCAATAAATTTATGTTATTATCTCGTCGATAATATTTGGCTAATAAATCTGAGAAGCAGGTGATTCTCACAATCTGGTTTGTGTAGGTTGTGTTTGGCTTCATCCTTTTTAAGATTATTTCCAGTGTGACTAAAGAAACAAACACACGTTTCGATTTTCATTGGCCATATGTTGCTAAGATGATAAGGTAATAATCAAAGTGGGTGATACAACAACCAAGGGATTTGGTGTTAAATGTGGTTCAGAAGGTCTAGTAATAGAGACCAACCTTGTGGAGTTTTTTATTGGTTGAAGCAGAATCAGCATCATCCCTGGAAGTGTTACAGCTTTTTGAAGAACTGTGGACCCTTTTCAATATCTTTCTCATAATATGCATGGCAGAAGACTTAGTAGTTCTCTTGACTTGTGTTTCTCCTTGTATTCCTGTCTCTATACAATCTTGACTTGTTGCCTTTATCTTATAAAGTAGCTCAGCAAGTGATGCTCTTTCTTTCCTTTCTTGTTTTGTTTCTGGAAGTTCAAATGAGGACCCCAGTAAATATCCTTGCAGTGGACAGTCATCTTTGTTTCTGTAATCTTCAGCTTTGGGTCCATCTATTTCCTTTCCACAAAGTGTGATAATGCTAACATAGCTGTTTCTTCCTGATGAATCATACGAACTTTCTTCTTTTTCAGCCTCAAGAAATTTCTCAAGCTCATAACTTATGAGCTTCAGTTCATTTTCTGTCACCTCTTCACTTCTCAATGTTATGTTTTCTGAAGGCATAGCAAATGTTGGTGTTCCTGGTTCATTGGTGACTGTTTCTGCACCAAGAGTTCCAATTGTTAGAAAACCTTCAAAGAGCTCAGCGACTATTGCAGGTGTTTCTTCTTGAGGCTTATCTTCTCTGCTGTCGACCAACCCAGAGTAAGATGTTTGATTTTCCTGATGGTGTGGCTTTGAGAAACTGGGTTGATTTATGGAGCTGAAGCTTGGCTTTGTCTGGGAGTATTGATTGTCAAGTGTTGGCTGCACTGTAAGGCAAGTACAAGGGTTTCCTGAAATTGGAGTCCAAAAGAAATTACTAAACTGGTGAGATTATCATTTAATGATAGATATACATAATACATGCTACATAACTCAGTGAAACATTGATTTCTTGCTATTACTCTCCTTGTACTCTGGAAAGAGGAATACAGAACATGAGAAAAAAACGACAATAATCAGATGAATTAAATGTGGACACTGGTCCTCGAGAGTGATATAAGTGCAATTTTTCTATCTGCAGATTAGGTTAGTGGTTGCAGCCAAACTGTTAAAGTTACATGCAGATGTTTCAAGCACAGTAGTGGTCTTGATCTGTTTAAAAAGCCTAGAGTGCAAAACACCTTATGTTTAATTTAGCCAAAGTCTTAACATTTTGGTTAGATTTTTATTCAGAATCTAGAGCTCAGAAAAATCAATGTAATACGCATATTGTGCTATTGCATTGATTGACAGTAACCAGTCAGTCAGTTGCACAATTTAGTTGTGTCTAGGTGTGACTGGTGGCAGTTTTTAGCCTTCACTGAGTTCCTTAAAGACCATTTACATTGCCAACCTTCTGTTCCATTTTCATTCACTCCCATTAAGAAAAAAGAGAGGAAATATTGGATTCTAAGAGATAAGTTAGTAAGGACAGCTCAATACCAAGTGTGAAACCCTTGAAAGGATCTATACTATTCTGCCGAAGTTTTCGATGCACCCATTGAAATAGCTGCAATAAGGAAAGGCAGGGATGAAGTTGAAGGACTGGAAGAAATTTTTCATTGTCATTGGGCAGAGTTTAGACTCACCTTCATTTTGATCTCTTTTCTTGTTTGATAACCAAATATTTCTTAGTTAACTGATTATGCTGGCAGATATATATGTGCAAGAAAAAAGATCTCTAGGATTGGGAGGATATGATGGATAAAGTGAAAAGGCAAAAGACCTTTTCTTTGTGATTCATTACGAGTTGGAAGTAGATTTATATTAGAAGAGTCTAAGTTAGATGTGTGCATAGAGAAAAACAATTAGATAGATACAACAATGTGGTTGGCTATTCTTTTCAAAATCTAATCATGAGGGTGAATTGTGAATTGGTTGGCTATTCTTTTCAAAATGCTATGTCTATATTTTTGTCTCTGTATGAACTTAATGGAGTTAGATCACTCTCGGATGTAAATAATCTTTGATTCCAGACACTGTCAATTTTGAATGATGCAGCTAAAGCACTCTAACTGTTGCAGAAAAATATACTCTATACAAATATACCTAATAATATACAACCATCTGTTCAGGAAATCAGAAGCAATTAGTGAAAATTTAAATTTGCAGTAGTCGGGCATGCTTTTTGTGATGTGCTATCGTTGGAAAGACTGCTGTTCAATTCAGAAGTCCTACTACCAAACGGTTAATACTTTCTGTACTTTACATGTGCAAAGTGCAAACCATATTTCTTTAAGTATTCACTGTTAACTGATAAACTTTTTCTTAAGTTTAACTTATAAAATCTAGTCCCAGTTTTTTGAGAATGTGGGTTTGGGCCTAACTCAACGCCAAAAGCTAGATCAAACGGTAAGGGTTGCCCCCACTTATATAATCTATATTGGCCTTATCTCTAGCCAATGTGAGACTTAGATTTTTTCCAATACACCCCCTCACGCCTAGCACTTTTGGGCTTGGTGTATGGATGACATGGTGGATGGCCCATTTAATGGATCTAGGATAGACTTTGATACCATTTAAGAATGTGGGTTTGGGCCTAACTCAACCCCAAAAGCTAGTTCAAAGAATGAGGGTTACCCCTCACTTATATACTTTATATTGGCCTTATCTCTAGCCAATGTGGGATTTGGGTTTTTCCCAATACAGTTTTTTGAATTGTCGGACACTGTGTTATGTGAACCTTGAGAACTTGAGTGGACACATCTAATGTTAGTTAGAATTAGAATGGTAGACTTTATTCTTTGCAAGGCTAGGGTGCGAAGCTTCTGGACTGGATGTGCTTAAAGCATTAAGAAATCTCTTTTTGGTGATGGATGTGCCTGAAAGTTTTATGCTAATATATTAAAGTGTTTATATTATTATTATCGACATCATTGTTGTTATTGTTGTTGTTATCTTTATGTAGATACTAGATAGGAGGTGCAAGTACCTCGGTAAAGAAGGGGGGTAGATGGCCAAGTGAAAGACCAACCTTCAATCATTATCACATCAAGACCAATGCCAACTGAGCTAAAAGCTCTTTGACTATAGTTATGTTAATTTTGAATTGTTATAAACTTTATCTGTGATGTCTCACTGGTAATTGTAGATAAAACTCTTCGTACCTTTCTAGTTCCTCACACTTCCACCAAAGCACATTGCAGATTGGTTAAAAGTGAAGTTAAAGTCTTCTAGAAAAGGGAAAATAATGTTTGTATGGTTTGCCATGTGATTTTAAGGGATCATGGATTTGGTCCTCTTCCCGTTGCAGTTTTACACTTGGGAACGAGATCATGGAAGGGATGTTAATCCCTCACCCAGCACTTTGCTTGATGTAACTTGACTTCATGCATCTTTCTAAATCAACTAATCAAGGAACACTTCCCGTTTGATGATATCCTTGGTTCAATCTTTTAGGATTTATGTCTGAGCCATTTTTCATTGTAGTTATGCCTTCTGAACTTCCTTTATTGTCGTACAGCATGTTGCAGGAGATAATTGCTGTTCCTGAAGGTTCAACATCATGCCTAGAAAGCGATGGGAGTAATATTTCCCAGGGGAAAGCTGTAGTAAAGCTCAGGCGTGAACACTATTAAGCAATGTTCATTTATAAGATATACATGAATGTGCTGCAGTAACTGTGAGTACTTTTCTTTGCATAGGGACAAATAATTGTTGCGGCTCTTTCAAAGGTAAACATGCCTAAGCTATTGTTTCTCCTTAGATGGTAATTTGTAATTGAATTAGCTCCATATATTGAACATACTTAATTAGAACATCTTTGGTTCAAGATGGACCTTTCTTTCTAATCAATTTTTGAGGCATAAACCAATAATTTTCGGCAACATAGTACACTACAGAAGACTGGCTTACTTTTGATGTGTCATTCCAAATATATTCTCCTTTTGGATTGGTTGATAAAAAGTGTGCAGTGTCAGCATCACACTTGCAGGATCAACTGCATTTGTTTGTCATATGCTTACCTGCTTCTCGGAATATGGTTTCAAATCTTGTTTAACTTTTGGTGCTTGATTTTTTCCTTCAAGTGGTTTACACAACCAATATATTCTATTTACTCTGCATGTGCAACAAGGCGTAATACTTGACTAACTTTGAGGACATTCCCATTTTAGAAACAATTGATTGGCATCACGACATAAATTCACTATGTTTCAACAGGGGAATGTGTCCCAAGTCCTAGTCCAATTATTAAGAAGTCAGATAGGCTTATAGGAGATTCAAACAAACCCCACTAATGAGCTTAACTTTTTGGTGCTATGGCATCTTCAAGTTTAGCAACACGCGGGCAGATTAACATGAAAGTTGCCACATTTGGAGGATTTACATGATTTGCTTGTAAGGACAAAGCCATATCAGCCATTCAAAAAGTAATGTCCAAAACAAACACTAAGTCCTCAGAATTATGGGTCACTTCTTAGACGGTGCAGGGTATAGGTGTAACCCATATAAAGGATAGATGCTGACCATGTGAGTTCCATGCGATTAAGGAAATTGGATGTGGTTGACATAATGACCTAACTTAGTCTTTCTAACAACCACTGAATAATAGCTTCTTTCAACTACAACTCTTTCCCCTTTTTTGGAATGGAAATTATTGCTTGAGATAAAGGCTTTGAATGTGGAATTAATTATCAAGTTAATACGGCTATTTTTTTCCTACTAGTGTTTGTAGGTTATTTATACTACTATAGTAAAAAGGTACCACTATTTCTTTTAAGAGGAGGAATAAACTTACTTCAAGAGTATTCTTTTAAAATTACTCATCTTTCTTATCATTTATTTTCTTGAAATTTAATGGTGGTAATAAGTCACTAATTTTATTATTAGATTCCAAGAAAATGAATAGTAAGAATGAAGAGCAACTCTTTGGAGTAAGTTGATCTCTTATCTTCTTTTAAAGTTGAATCTTTTTTCACACGAATTGAATTGATGCTTATTGCTATCAATCCTAAAGCATGAGCACGACATATGTAATGTGATTTTGTTACAAACTTTGATGTCAAATTGTCAATTCCTTGTATTAGTTGAACATATAGGAGGGAGAATTTAATTGTTCTTCTAAAGTTTTGTAGAAAATAAGCTTTTCTTCAAAACAAATGTTCAAATATCATTTAGAAGTAAGTTTAAATGACTTGAAGTCTTAAAAGGGGGTTGTCTAGAATTTCATATGATATATTCAAACACAATTTTTTTGTTGTTCTAGATCACATGTATCCTCCACTAGGGACAATCATGTTCAAGTCAAATAAGACCACTATGGGTACAAGTTTTCTCTCCAAGTATTTAACGTAGTTACCCAGGATTCAAAATCGAGATTATTGGTTAAGATATAACAATTTCACGCTAGTTGATCTATGTATTTGGTGGTCTAAACACAATTTTTAAATTATTGAGTTAAAAATACTTTGAAATTTTTTTTGCTAGGCAATCCCAAGACTAGAAACTCAAAAGGAGATGGAAGGTGGAAGTGCACAAAGAGGAATTGTTTCGACTCATTCTCTAATGGTGAGAATTACATTCAGTCCTTAATACACAAGGATTTTTCCCTATGCACCAAGACTACAAAACAATTTCCTTGTATTCAAGTATTCTTCACACAAATCTCTTTAGACTTATTCCAAATACAATTAATGCTTTCTAAAAGATATATAGATATACAATGATACTTTAGGAACAATCTCTTGACTATGCAAAGTATTAAGAAATAAGTACATTAAGGATCCCCAAAAAAAGTTTAGAATGAAGAAAAATTATTGAAAAATGTTTTTTTTTATCTCTGTAAAAGTGTAGCACTATATTATTCAATTATCCATAATCAATAATTAACTCCTTTATATAATGTTTCAAAGAAGACCAATGTTGTGACTAAAGATTGTAGGACAAAATAAATGTTAAGTTTTCATGTAATGCATGGAGTGCAATAGTTGTCCTATTGTACAATTGCTTTATATGCAAGAGAGACTACTTTTCAAATATTTATTATAATGGTGTCAATAATTTTCTCTTTCTAAGCAACACTGGTACTGCCCCATTTAACTTTTCATTTTGTCATATTTATTTTTTTACTAAATTATTGTGTTGTTGTACTATGATTGGAATTGTCTCAAGTTTTATTCCAAACAAGATAGCACATTCCTAGAGAGATGTCCTTTTTTATGTGAGAGGAACAAAACTAGATCATTAGATCTTATTTTGAATGGTCAAGATCTAAACACACAAAGTCATGAGTTTCTTTTAAAATAACTCATGACTTTTTAAGTGATCCACACAAATTGATTAACTTTGATTGATTTGGATCAAAATGTCTCATAAACTTGAACGAGGCTGCCACGTGACCACCCTCAGTGAGAGTTTATTCGATTAAATTAATATTATATATCATTTGTGAATTACAATTAAAAATAAAATTTTATAGAATAATGAATTTTGACCTTTTATAAAAAAAATTTATAATTTGTAATTTAATATTTACTTTTTTATATTATAAAAATAATTTTATGTAAGTTAATTAATTTTACAAAAATATTTTTCTTTTATAAATATATTTTTTCATTGGATGAAATAAAAAAATTTAAATAAAGCAAAAGTCTTTAAAGAATTTATCGAACAACTTTTGGTTTTAAAAAAATCTTTTCAGCTTAAGAAAATGAAATTTGCTTTGCAACTTTTATTCATTTTTTAAGTTTTTATTTTTAACTTCAAAATTTTGAGTAAAAAAAAAGGTCAAGCATACCTTAAGAATTAATAGGTGTGTCAGATTTTAATTTTTAAAAGTAAAATTGAGTCTTTGGTACAAAGTGTTTCGTTCACATATAATATCCATTCAAAGCTTTTGGATAATTTCATTTTAATAGAAGCTAAAGCCATGATTAGGGGAATTTCTTTGTGCACCCAGTATATTTGTTGTACACCTAGCAATTTTTTTAAATTCCAAAATTACCCCTGCTCACTTCTTCTTTCTTTTCCTTCTTCATGCACCATCCATTTTTTTCTTTGCTTACATTCTCGTGAGAGGTGCTCATTCATTCTTGTGTTCGTTTTGGTCAAGGCGCATTGGTTATAGTGGTTCGTTGGTAAATGGTGGTTGTGATGGTGGTTGGTGTGGTTGTTACCGGTAGAGGTATGTTGATTTTCTTTTGCAACTTCAATATAGTTTTATACGAATTTGCAATCCGTATAACATAAGAAGCATACAGATTGACAATCCGTAAGGTTCATATGGAAAGTTATATTTTTTTCTTAAAAATTATTTTAAAATTTGTTTTATTGTTTTTTTTAATATAATTAATTTTATTCTTTATAATATGTTTAAATACGTATATTTTTTTAATTTGTAACTTTTTTTATAGTTTGAAAGTGATATTTATTTTTAAATAATTTACAATTATATTTTATTTTAGTCGTTTTGATGTGAATAATGCAGGTTTTGATGATGCCAAAAAGAATTCACTTGATAATGATTGTCATCATCAAAAAGGGGGAGAATGTGAATCTATGAATACAGGATTTTGATGATGCCAAAGTAGAATCGAACAAGGTTGCTTCAATAAACATTCAAAGGTTAATCATTGTTTTAAATATTAATACAAGGTTGCTTCAACAAACATTTAAAGGTTAAACATTGCTTCAAGATTAATTCAAGGTCAAGCAAACAAAATCAAGAAAAATATAAGGCCTCAAACAATTCCATTGGCTAATCAAGCTTTTTCCTCAAAATACATTGTTTCCAACATCCAAGGCTCTGGTAATGTAATCAATTACCAGAAGACAATTTTGAAAATCAACTTTTAAAAAAAGATTTTAAATTTGAATTTTGAATCATGTAATCGATTGTTATTGATGTGTAATTGATTACCAGTAACGGAACTCCTAAAATTCAATTTGAAAAGTCATGACCCTTCAAAATATAACTGTGTAATTAATTACCAGAAATCTGTAATTGATTACTAGTGAAGAATTTCATAAAAATCTTTTTGAAAAGACACATATCTTTAAACCATTTTGAAAAGGCACGATGGACTTATATATATATGTATCTGACTTCAAAAAGTAAGAGAGAGTTATTCACAAAAAACTTAATTGCCAAATGCTCTCTCAACAACTCTTGGGCAAATACTTGTAAATCTATTGAGAATTCACCTAGGAACTTCAAAATGTATCATCATCTCTAAAAGAGAGAAATTATTCTAGGATTTTCAATTTGTATCATCCACTCTAAAAGAGAGAAATCTTTCTGTTCATCTCAGAAAGACAATTGTAATCAAGAAATTGATTGTCTCTTGGATTGTGCGACTTGTAATCAAGAGATGGGTTGTTTCTTGGAGAATCTTGAACACAAAGATGAGGATCCCAAGGTGTGTTCAAAGTCTGTAAATGATTTACAGAGATAGTGAAAAATCTCAAGTGGGTTGCTTGAGGACTGGACATAGGCACAGGAAGTGATCAAACCAGTATAAATCGAATTTGCATTTCTCTCTTCCCTTATCTTATTTATTTCATTGCAATCAATTTTGTCGCACGTTTAAAGAACATTATTAAATTGATTGTTGCTTCTTCTTCTGCATTATGAGTCTATCATTTAAAAAAGGGTTAAAGTTTGTTAGTGAGAAATTTTGAAACTTAATTCACCCCCTCTTAAGTTATTGAGGCAACTTGTCCAACAAAAGTCAATGGTCAAATTAAGAAATATTCTTCTAAAATTGAAGGAATACAATGCCAACAATTCTACAATAATTCAGTAAGTATACAATGCAAGATATGCATATCGTTCTTCTATAAAAGCCAATAATACTGAAATGCAACAACTAATGAAGCTTTTTGAACAAGATTCGTATATTCATTGACATAGATTGAAGGATGAAGATGTTGTACGTGATATATTTCTCATAGATAGTACCTACAAAACAAACAGGTACATGTTGCCATTATTGACATTGTAGGTGTGACACCAATAGGGATGACATTTTCAGCTGTTTTTGCCTATTTAGAGGGAGAACGTCTAAACAATGTGCCACTTCTCCCAAAAGCAGATATAAGTCCTCTGCCTCCAGTGTCCAAGAAACATGCAATCAGAGGACTTAATCCTGTGGCACCACTATGCCATCAATCTGGTGTAGGCCTTCCAAATTTTTGTACCTTTCTCCCATAAGAGGACAACTTCAACTCAAGACATTCCTGAAAAAAATTAAATTGGTTACTTCAGGTTAAATGAAAAATAGTTATTCAAATATTATATAATTCAAGTAATAATTATCTCTCCTACCCAAACTGTGGCTATCACATGATAAACATAATCTATCAAAATTGATGTATCATGGGGTTCGCCTGGAAAACCTTGGGCATCAACACGTACATCATCAGTAATTGGCTCTTAAGCTTGCTCATGAACCTCGTTAGTTGAATTATTTACATGCTCAACATCCTCAGCAATAATTGCAGCTGCCCGTTGTCCACGTGCAGATGTTATCGGCCTTCGACGCTGAGGGGCTTCTTTCGCATCACAACTAACTTGTGTCCCTAAGGTTCTTCCTATAACTATGCCCAAAGCACGATGCAATCCTCTGGTTCTGATCATAATCTATAAATTTAAACAGCAATAACAATTAATTAATGTCATCGTTCAAATAATAATTGAGTTTCATAAACTAACTAAAAAATTGAATAATAAATAAATTTGATTTAAAAAATTTAATAAATTAGTATTTAATAATTCATAAATAAATATTATATTATTTTTTAAATAACTTTGTTAATACTTTTATATATTCATTAATCAATACAAAAATTCTTTTTTAAAATTTGTAGACTTCACATCACTAATTCTGGTAAACTAAAATATATGAAGAAAATCTAAGTACAAGCTTGTTTTTTATTTCTAATAAATGACTATTTATTTTTTTACAAATTAGTATTTGAGTACTTTTAAATATTTATAAACAAACGAAAAAATTTTAATTTTATACTTCCAAGCATTATTTATATAAATATTTAATACTATTAGTGTAATAATATTTATAGGACTATATCAATAAAAAAAATTTCATATACAATATTAAATTTTCTTGTTTAACTAAATTGTACAATATACACTTATAAAAAATTGTAATTTTTTATATTTAAAAAATTTATAAAAATTATTTTAAATATCAAATATAATTAAATTAATTACATTTTAAAAATAAATAAATAAAAATAATATTTATACATTCATTTTTAAATAAACAAAATTCGTAAATTAATTAACTATTGAATTAATTAATTATTAAAAACCAACTTCAAAAAACAAATATAACTAATTAAATAAATACTTATTAAAAATATACAACAATATGTATTTATTAAATAAATATTATAACAACAAAAAATATTAATTTATTTTAAAATAATAATAATTTATTCAATTATTATTTTATTGATTAATAAATTAAAAAAATTATACGAATTGGGAATACGTATAATGCATACGAAATGCATAATATGGATTTTCAATACATATATCGGCTATGCAATCCCATTTTCAATCAAGGAGTGGAAAAGATGGACTTTTGATGAAGGCGATGGCGATGGCGGTGGCTGGTGGCAATGCACAAATGGAGGCATGAACGAAAAAGGGAAGCACAATAGCATATCGTAGGAAGAGGGAAAGCTTTTTAAAATTTTAAGTGAAAGACAATTTCACCACTTCACTTAAAATGTTGGGTGCACAAGAAATTGTGCTGGGTGCACCTAACAATTCTTGATATGAAAATGGCCTAACTCAATCCACTTAACCTAGGTCAACATGGACCAAGCCAAAAAAATGCTCTCAGAGCCAAAAGGCATTTGAATTTTTTTACTCTCTTATTTGAATCTTGTACCTTCCATTATATTTCAGAATGTTCATTTCGAAATGGATTTTTTTGGATTATAACAAGAGGTACAAGATTCAACAATGAGAGTATAAGAAACAAATACTAGAGCCAAAAAGTTTATGTAAATAAGGATACAATATGTTTTTCGTCCTCGTAAATATGGAAATGTTTAGAGTCTGTCTTTGCAAAAATTTTGATATGTTTTTTCGTCTCCACAAATTAAAAATGTTATTTTTTTACTTGAACATAAGTTTGAGTAACCCAAACCCGCTTTCGAACCTACATGTACACTAAGTGGAAAGCGCTAGTTTTTTTTCAACTTTTTATATCGATTATAATTAGGTTTAAATATATTTTTGGTCCTTGATATATACATGTTTTTTGCATTTGATCCCTAATAAATTTTTCCTTCAAATCGAGTTCCTGACATTTTAAAAGTTTTGTTCGAGGTCCCTGCCATTAGTTGAAATCCATTATCTGCTTACGTGGTCGTTAATCGAACACATAGACATGCGACGTGTGGTGTCATGTGTAATCTTTGTCTGAGTGGGATTATACATAGGAATTTTTTTTTTAAAAAAAGAAGTAAAGATGACTTTGTTCTTCTCCTTCTTCTCCACAATAGGAACAACCACCGATGTCACAAACCAAGCACCTAACTTTCTGACACCGCCAGACCCAAACAACAAAAGGGTGCTTGCATTTGCGTTCAATGATCTCAGTGATGAAGCCTCCATTGTCACCATCAATGAGCGATGGCGATGTCAAGGACATGAAGATGAAAAAGAAGGTGAAGGCGGTGGAAAATGACAACAACATGGAGGGGCAAGCGCATTTTGACAACAACTTTATGTTCGAGGTGTTGAAGCACGTGGATGCGTGGACACTGGTGATGTCAGGGTGCCTGAACAAGTAGTGGCACAAGACGACACGGGATGAGAGGCTCTAGGAACTGATCTGCACAAAGCAGTGGGCAGACATTGGCTGCAGGGAGCAACAACCATGATTCGTGGTCCTCATGCTCGGTGGCTTCTGTCGCCTCTATGCGCTTTATCTCTTCCCATTCTCCAAGCCACAACAAACATCATCTTCTTCCTCCATATTGGCTGAGGTTATATTGTTGTGTAATAAATGTCTAGTACCGTTGATGCTTTCTAGCTCTTACTTTAGCCTAATAGGTAAAAGACACACGAATGAGTTTAGGACTTCCATTGGCTCTGCAAAAGCCAATTTTTTTCTTGAGCCACAATATTTGTCGCTACAGGGATCCATATTATTTGTTTCGTGCCCTGATCTCCTCGATCTACGTTGTAGTCTTTGCCTTCGAAGTCTCATACTTCCAACTCCAGAACGCGCACGTTTCGTTCGTGGAAAAGCATGTGACAAGCCCCACTTGAATTTTGCATCGAGGTCGGCATTGCATAGGGCAAGGAGGTCCTTGAGGGAGGAGTGGGGGTGTAGGAGCTGGTGTCGTCGATGGAAACCTTCTAGTAGGCGAGGACCCAGAGGTCAAAGTGACAAAGGAAGGTGGTTGTTATTACTATGGAGACGATGGAGAAGAAGGAGAAGAATGACATCATTTTTTATAAAAAAAAATCCCACGTGTAATCCGACTCAAACAAAGATTACATGTGGCACAACACACCGCATGCTTACTATCCGGTTAACAGCTAGGTAAGTAGATAACGGATTCCAACAAATAGCAGCGACCTCGGACAAAAATTTTAAAATATTAGGGATCTAGTTTGAAGGAAAACTTTTAAAATATTAGGGATCTAGTTTGAAGGAAAAATTTATTAGAGACTAGATGCAAAAAAATTGATATATATCAGGAACCAAAAATATATTTAAGTCTTACAATTATAGCATATGTGTAAAACATTATTCTATATTGCTTATAATTATAACCAGTTTAAAGTTCCTCATCAAACCTAAACCCGACAATTGAACAACACACACCACCTCACTCCCTGACCAGCAATCAAACCTAAAAACAACACAAACTAAAATCCATGAATCAAACCCCTTTTCCATAAAATTTGAGTCACATTGGGGTTAGGGTCGCGCACAACACAGACTGCACCAAGGGTGGTCGCAAGCATTTATTGGGGTGGCGGCGCAGTTGCACGATCAGTGATGCAGGGTGGTGGCGTAACGACGGTGGTGGTCAAGGACGTGGGGTGTCTCAATGATGTGATCTTGATGGTGGGAGGGCACAACGCACATATCTGAGGCTAGAAAGGTTGTGCATGAAGGAGGACATGGGTGGGTGCGTACACGAATTTGGTGGGTCCTCCAGGGCGGTGGGGCACACTGGAGAGAGGGGAGATAGGTGGCAGCGTGTAGTAAAAAAATAGGTGAATGAGAGTGATGATGGTTTGGATGGGTTGCATGTAGGGTGGTGGTGGGAGTATGTTATGGAGGAGTTTGTCGTGGTGGTGATGATGCACAAAAAGAAAGAGAGAGATTAGGTTAGAAATTTAACTCGTGTCGATGTTTGATTAGTTAATGAACTAAATTTGGTACACAATTACCAGACACAAATATATTGTAACTTGTATCAATCGGAACCAAAAAAAATATCTCATTTTTATTTTGTGGGAAAAAAATATATAAAAAAACTTATAGAGACAAATTTCAAATGTTTTTCATATTCATAAAGACAGAAAAAAAAACCCCACAAAGTTCCGTGAGCTAAGGCCAACCTAAGATCAACTCATTCAATAAGCAAGCATATTCCATGGGTTGACCAACCACCTATAGGTTATTTAGGCGTTCAAATTCTGGCCATTCCTTGAAAGCTATAACAGACACGTGTATTAAAATTTATCAACGTTTCAGATTTAATTTTAGTTAATGAATTTAATTTAACTTTAAAAATTTGAAACAGGGGTCCTTCATTGCGTTTAGGCTTCAACAAGTTTTTGAGATTAAGACCACTATGGTGTCGCCATCTTCCCTTTCTGGTGTCGTCGTCGACCTCTCCTCGAACAACTAGCGAGTTGCGACAACAAGAGAACCTTTTTTCTGATTCATATTACAGGAAAAATTGATCTCGAAAATCAATACCTTTACATACCGAGAGTAGATCGTCGAGATGGGCACTGCCACTGCCAAACCCTTGCAACCTTCAACGTAGGCACACTCCACCAGTTAGAGAGAGAAAGACAGTCAAATGATGTCTGTGGAATGAAATGTTGAAACTATTTTGGGTCTAGGACACAACCTTGTCAGAGCATTTTTGTGTAATTTAATCTATTTTTAAATATATAAATTATATTTTAAACTTATAATAAGTAATTTATACTTTTTTAAAGGATAAATAATTTATACTTATGTATTATTATAAGAAAAAAATTGTAGCTCCTCCATACAAATTAAAAATCTTAGGCCCGTTCGAGGTGATTTTTTACTTTGTAGTTTTGAATTCCTAAAAAATTAAACCCAATTTTAAATTTGAATTTTCAGTTTAAAACATTTTTTTAGTTTTTAAAAAATTAAACCCTAAATTCTATCTTTTTCTTTAATCTGCCATTTACCTCCTCTCTCTCTGACGCATGTGTCGTGCCTTCTAGGGCTGAGCATTGGTTGGATTCAAACCCAAAATGGTTGATCTGACCATAACCAAACATGCTAAGGTTTGGCCCAAATCTGACCGTGAGAAGCTTTGGGTACGACGGGTTCGGATTTTTTGGTTCATGGGCTTAGTCCACTGGATAGAAACGGGTTGAAGACAACAAAGACAAATTGAAGGTTGGCATTGAAATCAGAAACACGGTGATGAAAAAGAAGAATACAAAAGGAATTAGAAATCAAAGATGAAGAACTAGATATTGGACATTCAAACGTGCATCCCGTAGTTGCCAACGCGTTAAAGAACAACACCAGTCATGCTATTGGAAACGAAAAGATGTTGGTCCTGGAAAGTACGATGAGGGTGTCACTCAACATTGACACATAGAAAGATAGAGAATGTGATAGCTTTTCCTTCTCTCTAAAGTAAGTTTACACTTTATGGCATGAAGCTGGACAATGAAGGGGAAGCAAGACGATGAAGGGGGAAACACGAAGATGAAAGGGGAAGATGGAGAGGAAAGGAAAACAAATTGAACGATGGAGGAGTAGAGAGAGTAATACTCAACTTGGGTAAATGTGATTGTGAATACAACTATGACACAATGGCACAATGCTCATTATGCGTGCAAGTAGTCTTTATCTTTCTAACACGGTCGAGTGCGGGTTACAACGAGTTTGATTTTTTCTACCCACACCTGCCCAACATATCCATTATTAACCAAGATTTTCACTTCATCCCACCTAAAGCCCGAAACCGACCAACCATTTCAATCAAATTCAACTTGAGTAATGTTGGTTTCGTGCAGATCCGGATTTGCTACTCACCCGTGGCGCCCTCCCACCAACCCCAAACCAAATTTGTGCATTAGGCCCACCTTGCACCACTAGAACCGTGCTGCCACATCATTGCACCACCCACCTCCCTGACCACCATCATCGTTGTGTCGTCACCCTGTACCACCAGAAATTGCGTCACCACCCCAGGACCCAAAACTGCACCACCACTTGTTGTGGATCTCATGGAGCTTTTAATAGTCGTGATTGTTGAATTCTCAATGACTCACACTTTACAACGTTTCACATAGTGATACTTCACTCAACTTTCTCATTGGTTAGAATCTTTCACTCGTGAGAATCTTTCGTATGTAGCCCTTTTCGTGGCCTCAAAAACCTGCTTCAACTACTTCCAGGATTATTAATTGTCCCCACAACCAACACGAGACTTTTGAGTATACTTTGTCCTTACTCACATGTTTTCCAGGAAAACTTCATAAAAAGTCACTTATCTCATAATTATTCCAAGTCAAACACGCTTAACTATGAAGTTCTTAAGTGATAGATTATCAAAAAGTAGATATGTCTTGATAGTATAGGTAATATCAATTAATTCATTTAAGTCATCCTTAACTGCATAATCTTAAATCTGCATAATCTCTGGATCTTTCTTTCTAGTGTGATTTGTCGTCAGGGTGTTACAAAGTTTCCCTTTAACAAAATCACACATCTTTTGCACACAAAATCACATACACCGAAAGTGAGGCCATGATATTAAGAGTTTTGCGACCATGGTTTGACTCTTCTTCACCTGCAATTGTTGAGGAGGGATCCTCCACTCTGGTGGAGCATCGTGTTGATCCACCTTCAGCAAGAAATCCAACCATGCAGACGAGACGCCTAATTCTACTGTCAGAAAGAGATAGATGGTGCGAACGAAAGATTCTCTGACAACGATAAGAGAAAGTCCTTCGCAAGTAATCTCGACATCGACAACTGATAATATTGACACCTTATTGAAAAGAACGTAAATAAAGAGAAGGGATGAGAAGTGTCATATAGACAAAACATAAAAGGAAAGGATAAAATCTCTCTTTTTTTTATTTTGAAAATTATCTCAAAAGTGTTTCAAAATGATAAAAAAACCAACTCTAACTCCAATTTTAATGAACACATTTTGATTTTGAAAATGTATTTTAAAATAAAAAATTGGAGACTGACGTCACCCCAAAACCTTAATTTATGTTGTGACTAGGAACTAGAAATTTTAGTAAACAAGTTGGTTCAATAAATAATCTAAGCAATATGATATGACCGACAGGGTGTTGGGTTAGAGTCCCAAGATTAATCTGAACAAGTTGCGTGTCCCTGCTGTCACTGCTCTCTGAGCAAAACCAGAAGAACACATCAATCCAACCCTGCCAAAATCAATCCCCAGATACCATTCCCCTTCCCATAACAAAGACAACCCAATCATTGTTTGTTCACATCCGAATCCACAAAATACTGTTATAATTATTCTGATTCACGAAAAACAGGAAAACCCGAATCTCTCTCTTTGTTCCTCTCGGGGTCACGAAAATGGGCACAGAGACCTCATCGGTGGATATTTCTGAACCCTTGCTCGTGGATTCTCACGGGAACGAGGAAAAGGAGGAGTATTTGCGCGAGGAGGTTCCGGAATGGAAGGAGCAGATAACAATAAGAGGGTTGGTGGTGAGTGCTGTGTTGGGGACCTTGTTCTGCATCATCACCCACAAGCTGAACCTCACCGTTGGGATCATTCCTTCTCTTAATGTGGCTGCTGGCTTGTTGGGGTTCTTCTTTGTCAGGACCTGGACCGGGTTCTTGACCAAGATGGGTTTTTTCACCAAACCCTTTACTAGGCAAGAGAACACTGTTATTCAGACCTGTGTTGTTGCTTGCTATGGCCTTGCCTTCAGTGGTACCTCTCTCTCTCTCTCTCTCTCTCTCTCTCTCTATTAGTTTTTTTTTTTTTATGGGAAAATGTTAGTTTGTTAGAATGTTAGTTTTTGTTAGCGAAGGGGATGGAACCTGCGACCTTTCCCATCTTCCCTTCTCCCTTAACCACCCAACCCATCTCTCTCTATTAGTTACTTGCTTGATTGTTTTGGATTCAATTGTTAAGCCTTGGTGGTTGAAAGGAGAAAGGGAGGAAGAAGTCATGGGTTTGAATCCTTCCTACTAACAAAAACTAAAAAGCTAACATTAACAATTAAGGGAGATATAAGGTTGGTTTAGTGGTTGAGGAAGGGTGAAGGAAGAAGGGAGGGGGGTGATGTCACGGGTTTGAGTCTCGCCAACTGACATTTCTAACAAAAAGCTAACAAACTAACATTTGCCACATCGTCAAGGCTTTTTAGAGTCTTTGTCCATAATTTTACTGCAATATCAAGATTGGAAAGTGAATCCTTGATGGGAAATTTCTGTGGATTTGTTGCTGTTGAATTCACCTTAGAACTTCACGAATCTTGAAAAAAGTTGACTTTGTTTGTTTTCTACTATTTGGATGTGTTTCTGTCTTCTTTACGTGTTATGTGCTGCATGAGCTTGGTGGTGCTTTGTTGGAAGATATGTCTCAGCTTGGAGTTGGTTTTGTGAAGGTTAAAGGCTTTGAGAGTTTTGTGGAAGAGATAAGGTGAATTGACTATGGAGTAGGAAATGAACATAGCTTCCTTCTGCACTCTAGAAGATTTAATTTGTATGTTTTTAGTTTTATTTTCTTAGAATAGTAATAAACTACCATCAATAGCGTGGATCAACTGGCATAATGTTGTTTCAATTTAATCAGGGGTCTTGAAATTGTATTTTGGATATACAACTACGTTAAATACCCTCGAGGAAGACCTTTATTCCCATAGTTACCTGACTTAAATAGGATTGTTTTCCGTAGAAGATACCTTTGGCTTATACCATAACAGAATAATAGTAATAATAAACTAACAAGATTTCATTTGTGTTCAAATTCATCTAATTTAATTACCTTAGTAATGAAATCTATTGAAAAGCTTTATAACACTGATAAAATCTCTCTGCCAAAGGGAAAAAAAAATAAGTAGTGAATGTTGAAATGAAATGTGGTTATTTACTTAATTGTACAAGGTAAAAATACTTTGTTAGACATGATTTTCTGTTGTTCTATTGCTGTCTCAATTCTAGTTAAGCAATCTGGTTTATGTTAAAATCCCTTGGTCATGAAAGTTGCTACTTATATTAGTGAGATTTTTTCACATAAATTTCTCTAACGTGCAAACTGTGATGTTGTTGACAGGGGGGTTTGGTTCATCCTTGATTGCCATGGATCAGAGAACATATGAACTCATAGGCCCTGATTACCCTGGTAATAGAGCTGAAGATGTTAAAAACCCTGGCTTGGGTTGGATGATGGGTTTCATGTTTGTTGTCAGTTTCCTTGGACTTTTTAGTCTTGTGCCACTTCGTAAGGTAATCTATTTGGTTTGTTATTATTGTGTTAGATTTTCTAGAATTCTATTTCTTTCTTTTTTTTCCTTTTCTTTTTTATCATATGGAATTTTTTTTTTATCAGCAAAAGATAATTATATATATATATATATATATATATATATATATATATATATATATATATATATGAATGAGAAAGAAGTACCAGAGGTACTATGTACATAGGTAGGATACCATACACATGGTTCCTTAGAGAAACTAATATAGTTTGTTTAGGAACCATATTATGGCTACATAAGTAGTACAGCTGCTAGAAATGCAAGCAAAAACTACCCTCCACTGATATATAAAACCTTGTCGGATTTGGCTCGACCATTGATTAAAGTGAATAGTAAAATCTTTCTCCAAGTTTCTTAGCCACGTCCAGATTAAGAATATAGCATCCTCTAGCAGTTTGTTGACATTGAAAGGTGCATTGGAGAATGAAATAAGAGGAGATATCATATAACACGAGCAGGAGAATGAAATAAGAAATGCAGGAATTTTGTCTCTTGTAATCTGGTGGAGATCAAATGATAAAGCATGGTCAAACTTTGATCTGTCAATCATTATAGCAATTGTTCTTTGGTTTTTGGAATTTTGACTATTTTTTGAACTATTGATATGATGAGTGTACCTTCTTCATCAATTTCCATGTTTGTGATTTTATTGCCGAATGTTTGACATTCTATCAAAAGCTTATTTATTTATTTTTTGTCAAAACTATACGAAAGCTTTTTAGAGGATGTATTATTTTCCCATGTACTAAAAATAATGCTTCCATCATCCTGTTGATTTTGTTGCTTTGACTGAAAGCACAAACTTTGAAGGAGTCATATATGTAGTGCAAATTATATGAATATTTATTTATTTTGTTGCAAAGTCACAAAGATATGAATGATTTCTCTGTTGAGAGGGATATAAAGTTTGTGTAAATATATGACTGTCCATGTTAGAAACTAAATAGAAAAGTTTATTTAAAGAGGAATTATTTAATTTAATGCCCTCAACTTTTCAAATGGTTTTTATCCCACAAAAATCAAATGGTGTCAATTTAGTAGTACATCTATAATGAGAAAAGTGAATATAATAAGAGTGGAACTGGAGGGAGACAGGGGGTGCAAATTTTGGTTATGGCTTTTCTACTCTTTCTCTATGTAGCTGTAGCTGGAGCCTCTTTACTTCCATCTGTTGCCTATTTGATATATCATTTCCCTTGCCACTGTATCCTGATATCCATGAATGCAATTTCAGGTTATGGTCTTGGATTATAAGCTTACATATCCCAGTGGGACAGCTACAGCAATGCTAATCAACAGTTTCCATACAAAAACTGGAGCAGAACTTGCTGGGTATACATTACAAATTATGTTAATTTGTAGATTTTTATATCTTTCATTCCAGTACTGATTGCACACATTGTTCACGAACCTTTCTACTTATTAATCAAAGCATTGTGGAAACACCTTAAACCTTTTAATCCCTCTTAACTTTTTTATGCATAGATTATTTTGTGTCTATTTGCTTTCCTTTTAATATTTATTAATTTATTGCCTATGAGAATCTTACAGGAACCAAGTTCGGCAGCTTGGGAAGTATCTAAGCATAAGTTTCTGCTGGAGTTGCTTTAAGTGGTTCTTCAGTGGTATTGGGGATTCATGTGGGTTTGACAACTTCCCTAGCTTTGGTTTGACACTATTTAAGAACACGTAAGGCTCTTGTAATTTTGATTTTCTTCACATTTAGCTGAATTCACTTCTCACTCACCTTAAATTATGTAGAAGCTGTTCTTGGGTATCACATATGTATACTGTTTAATGAGACCTAATGATTATTATGGCAGTCTGAGAGTTACATTGTACATAGGCCTAAGGCAGTATGTTGCTATTAAGAGAAGATAGTGAACAACAAGTGATAAATGTTTTTTGAAAAGCATAGATAGATCTACTTTTGTATTTATATTTGTGAGTGTCATTTCTATGATTTCACTTGTGCCATAAGGTACACTACAAGCAGGAACTTTTTGGATTTCATAGATGTCCATGAGCTAGTGACAAACTATAAGTCTATAACTTGCAACTTAGTGAACTCAATAAATAAAAAAGATGCTTTACCACATGATGGATATCTCCCTGTACTTGGGAAATACCAGAATTCAATCATGATTATGAATACCTATATCTTCTTAAGAAACTAATGGGGTAGTGTCACAAACTTCAACTAGTTGTTTCTATAAACTCTACCCTTAACTTCCATTTTACAAACATGTTAGTTGAATATCTCCCTGTACTTGGGAAATGCCAAAACTCAATTATGATTATGAATACCAATACCTTCTTATGAACTAATGGGGTTGTGTCAGAAGCTTCAACTAGTGCTATTTATGATCTATAATAAACTTAACCCTTAACTACTAATATGTGAGTTGAATTTCTGGAACTGCATGATTGCTTGAGAATAATTGCAGGTAGTAATGACAGACTAAGGAAAATATCAACTGACCCAAAGTTGCACTGGGGTGCACACACACACACACTTTGGACAATGCCTAGGCTTGTCATAGACTGGTTAATTCGCTGTTTTTTTTTTTTTTGAATTCAGAGGAAAAAAAAGAGATAGAGAAAGTGGCCACAAGTTAAGAAGTTAAAAATACTTTTAATATAAACGAGCATAATTACATTAATCTGTGGACTATTTTCTCAAATGGATTGATAAAAAGAAATAGACTAATGAAATTGCATTCTAGGTTTGCAATTTAGCCTTTAGTTTGTAGAGTTCTAGTGTTGTGGTCTTGCTGCTATTGATTGATTGGCTGTGGCTCTCCTGAACACTTGTTCCAGCACTGGTTAAAGTTTTATTAATCAGCCTCGGGTACAATGTAATAGATAACACAAATAAATGACTGACATGCATAATATATTAAGGCTAGCATCTCTATTGTCTATTTATTGTGATAATATAATTATACTATGACACTTGTACCTTTACTGACGGTGATATTACACTATAAGAGGCAACAACTTCCCCGAATAACCTAATCATTTTTCTTAATTTTTTAACAAATGTTTTAGGTTTTACTTTGCGGTGGTTTGTGTTTCTTAAGTCTTAACTGCCCCTCATGACGCAGCTTAAAACAAATATTTTTTCATTAATAGCTTCTCAATTTTTTTTAATAGTTATCAAATAAGTGATTAACATTTTATTCTTAACTGGTAACTGCTATGCTGGGGAATGAATGTGGAGGGTTCTGAGTACTCAAGTAATTGTCTAGATACTAACATAGCAACATGCCTTCTTCCCTTTTATGCAGATTCTATTTTGACTTCAGTCCAACCTATGTTGGATGTGGTCTTATCTGTCCTCACCTAGTCAATTGTTCTGTTCTCCTTGGAGCTATTATATCATGGGGCTTTCTGTGGCCTTTTGTCTCTGAGCATGCTGGCGACTGGTATCCAGCTGACCTTGGTAGCAATGATTTCAAAGGTCTTTATGGATACAAGGTATGGCTAACCAAATATACGTGCAGGACATCGCTTATGTATCTTCATGAAAACAGTGCTTGTGATCTCTACTTGAAGCTCTATTCCAAGAATAAAAGAAAACAATGCCTTGATGTTTTTTATCTGAAGTGCAAGTGTAAATTTGAAATTGACGCTGGAAAGTCTTGATTACTCATAACTGGAGAACCAAGCTTGAGCCACTTACAATTTATCAATTTAAACTATCAAACGTAATGCATGATATTTATCTTCTATGCATCTTAACTTTCAAGTACAAAAGAAAATAGTCAATTACATACAATGGGGAATATTAGATGGTTATCAACATTCCAGTTTTAAATTTTACTCAGCACAGTACATGTTTTTGTTTTCTATGTAGTGGTCATTGTTTTGACTAGATAAGTTTTTCCTTATTTGCTCTGAAACATGCTGAGCCAGCCTGAACTTTAATTAGGGTTTTTCAAAAGCTTTAATTTCTTAAAAAGGTTTGCATGTCTGATCAGTTTAACTTTACATCCTTTATCCAAAGCCATTTTTTCTTGTGAAGTACTTCTAATAATTTCTTATATTCATTGATTAGTTGCTTTATTCTGTTATAATTTTGTGTAAAGCTTTTTTGTTACATATAATGTTTTGTGCAGGTATTCATATCTATTGCCCTGATTTTAGGGGATGGTATTTACAATCTGATAAAGATTATACTGATAACCATTAGGGAAATGTGGAGGACAAGCTCCAAACAGCTTCCTGTTGTGACAGAGGTTCAAGGTGAGTTAGTTACTTTCATAGTGACATTGAATCTTGATCTGTACGGCATCTTGGCTATGGATAATAAAGAATTGGTTGCATTGTGGAAAACGACTGAACTGAATGGAGTTAATTATCTTCTGAAAATCATATTTGATTATCTACTCCCAGAGTCATCTATTGAAACTAGTGGTATTATACATTGATGTTAACCTTCAGTACTGCTATTTTTCTCCCCCATCCATAGTCAAATAATTAGCCATCACAATAATTCATTATTATTTGAAAATGAATCCATGTTGTATAGTTTTATCTGTCATCTGGTTATTAGTAAAACCACATATAAGCATGATTTCATCAATAGACAATGACAGGGAACCATAACTCAGATCTGCATCTCTTGTCTGCCCTGGCCAGGTCTGGATCTGAGTGCAAGTGTATAATTTATAGAAGTCAACTATTTTCATGTTCATGTTTTCAGATGATGAGAATTCTCAACTGCAATCAGAAGAAAAGAAGAGGGAAGAAGTATTTTTGAAGGACAGGATACCCACCTGGTTTGCAGCTTCTGGATATGTGGGCTTGGCTGCGATATCCATAGCAACAATACCAATTATCTTCCCTCCTCTCAAATGGTACTTGGTTCTGTGCTCTTACATCCTCGCCCCTGCCCTTGCCTTCTGCAACTCTTACGGTACTGGCCTCACAGACTGGAGTCTGGCATCCACTTATGGGAAGATTGGTCTTTTCATCATTGCTGCAGCAGTAGGCCAAAACGGTGGTGTAATAGCAGGGGTAGCAGCCTGTGCTGTGATGATGTCAATCGTCGCAACTGCTGCTGATCTCATGCAAGATTTCAAGACTGGTTACCTGACCCTCTCATCGGCAAAGTCCATGTTTGTGAGCCAATTGATTGGAACAGCCATGGGTTGTGTAATCGCTCCTCTCACATTCTGGATGTTTTGGACTGCCTTTGATGTTGGCTCACCTGATGGCCCTTACAAAGCACCATATGCCGTTATATTCAGGGAAATGGCCATACTCGGTGTTCAGGGATTCTCAGAGCTTCCAAAGTACTGCCTTGAAATGTGCGGTGGTTTCTTTGCGGCTGCCCTGGCTATCAACCTTCTAAGGGATGTGACTCCTAAGAAATTCTCACAGTACATACCTATCCCAATGGCAATGGCAGTTCCATTTTACATTGGTGCTTACTTTGCAGTTGATATGTTTGTTGGAACTGTGATATTGTTTGTATGGGAGAGGTTGAACAGAAAGGATGCAGAAGACTATGCTGGAGCAGTTGCTTCTGGACTGATATGCGGTGACGGGATATGGACAATTCCTTCTGCAATCCTTTCTATTATGAGGATTGATCCCCCCATCTGTATGTACTTTGGCCCTTCCACAAGTAGCTGAAACCAGCAACTTTAAGTTGTCTTTAAAACTGCAATGTTTATTTATTTGCCTTGTGTCTGTAAATATATGGGATGTAAGCATCACAGGCAATATCTGGCATTTCATTTCCTCTGTTTCTCTTTGCATGTGTCCCTAAATATTTAGGGATATCGTTCAGTTCCTTAACTGTCTCAGGGGAACCCGAAAACAGAAGAAAAGCACCAAGAGGGAAGGGGGTACCTTGATCCCATTTTCCTTTTGGTGCATTAATGTATTCCACATTCTTTTCTTAAAGTTGTCTCAGTTCAAAACCAAAGTAATGTATGTTTAAGAAGTTAAATTAGAATGCATTGACTGTGTAAAAATTATTTGTATTCATCAAATAATGAGTTATATTATGTAGGGTAAGATTGTTAATGTTTGTGATGATTACACTAATAGTATGTTTTAAAATAGGTGGTATTTTGGATAAAATAACGAACAAGAAAATAGGTGTGAAGAAAAAAAGGTACAATAAGAATCATCCATTACTAAATTATTAATCTTAAATTGAAAATGCTTAACATATATTGTCTTACTTATTAGGCTTGTGCAAATATTTGTGGAGAATATCTATATCCATTAGGGCTGAACTAATAAACCTATGTTTGGAATGAGGGAAAGAGAGGGGAGAGGAAACAAAAAAAATTGAAATTTGAATTGGAAGGAAAGTGAATGGAAAAAAAAAAATATTTTTATAAACTAACTTTTCTTTTCACTTTCTATTAATCCAAACAAAAAAAATATATCAAGATTATCTGTATTTTTTTCTCTATTTTTTTTCCTTCCTATCATACATATCATAAATCCTCATTCCATAGGTTAATTTGTCATATCTTTGCACGCCATGAGCACTAAATGCGTGTTTGGAAGCAAGGTGTGTCAAATTTTCTCACTCGATATCCATGTCCAACGATAAGCTGTATATATTAACTTTTGATTTCTCACATTTTGGATTTACATTTTATGGCTTTAATTTAATGCAAAATTATGAACACATTTATTTTTATTTTTTTTATTTTCCTATTGAGCATATTTTAAATGACTGAATTACAACAACAACAGTTATGAACACATTTTCTTATCCTTCCTTTTAGACCACTAATTTCATTAAAAAAAATATTTTTGCAGTTTTATAGTCATAAAGAGAAAGGCTTTCATTGTCAATCTTTACAGAGGCTGAGAGATATGAAAAATTAGGATTTTTACTCGACGCTACGGAGCAAAACGCAAGAACGTGACAAAAAGGAAACCAAACTGCATATAATTATTTCCAAAATGAGAAATGCTAATTTTAGGATTTTTAATAAATATCAGTCAATAATAAAGAGTTTCTTAAAAACATGTATTATAAAACACGATGTTATTATACACTCTTCTTTTAAGGTTTATACCCTTTATTATTGATTGAAATTTATTTAAAAAATAAAATTATGTCCTTTATTGAATTATGTCAATATTGATTTTGTCATTTAAAAAATAACTAATAGTAAAAAAAATTGTTTAGATAGTATTTTAATAGCATTTCTCATTTTGGAATTAAGTATATTCAACTTGGTTTGTTTTGTTCTCTTCTTGCATTTTTCATTGACTTGTATTTTGATATGTAACATCGAGTATAATATCTCTAAATTACTAACATTAGAAATAAATACAAGTGAAGATCTCTTTTATGACATAATATTTATATTTAATTAATTAAAATATACCCTTAGGCATTAAGAATAATAATATCTTAAATTAAGAATTGATAAGATCAAGATAATAGAATGATAAACTAGTATTTGACCGTGTTTAGTTATGATTTTTTAGCCATAATCTTACATTCTTGATATATCTTATTAACAAAACTCATGTTTGGTTGCTAGTTTAAGCAACACGGGTACTTAGGAGCTAAAGAGTGAAAAAAGAGACAAAAATTGGATATTTTGACTTAAATGGAGATATTGGCACCTGACCATGATCATATTGACTTGATCATGGTCGTGGTCGACCATGGCTAACTATTGATTTTTATGAATTTCTCTTATGATGGACATACTCTTTTCACCATGGTCGTGGTTTGTGGGGCATTGGCACACACTTAAATCTTCCTTATAAATAGTGGATTTTAAAAAGAAGTCCTTATATTTTTCTTGTGATTCGTGATTTTGAGATTTTCAAGGGAGAAGAGCACCGTGAGAGCACTTATGGCTACGAAGGAGCATGGAGATCACAAAAAGGGTCAGATCTTGTAAGGATTTCTCTTTCTTGTGTTGGTTTCATGTCTTTCTTTATGATTTCTAACTTTTTCGTGACATGAGTGACTAGTCCCTTTTGGTTTAGGATATGATGCAGTCAAATCTCATGTACCTTTTTTATTTCAATAAATACCTCGATGTTATTCAATTAAATCTTTTTTCTCATTCTTTATTGTTATATTTGGATTTGATCAGTCTTAAACCTTCTTGATTACATTGTATTGATCATCTGTGTGTGGCTAATTGACCTAGAAAGAGATTATTTTGCACCAACATGCATGATCAAGTTTCTAGTGGATTAACTTGATTGGTAATCATACCTGGGGGCTGCAAATTAAGAATTTATCCCTAAACCTAAATCAATATTTCTAGATCAGTTGAATATTGATTTAGAATAATGAGCATTATTAGACCTAGGTCAAA
The DNA here is from genome assembly GCF_000004515.6 of Glycine max. Lineage (NCBI taxonomy): Eukaryota > Viridiplantae > Streptophyta > Magnoliopsida > Fabales > Fabaceae > Glycine > Glycine max. Next base: position 5,262,129 of record NC_038252.2, on the reverse strand, counting down.
GGCTAGTAATTAAATTAGGAGAATAATAATGAGTGATTTAATTAAGGGTTTATTGGAATTAAATTGGGGGAAAAGGGGCATGCGCGAATTCATAATCCTAGGTTTTTCTTTATAATTGTTCTTGTTAAGGATTTTCCACATGGTCAAGTGAAACAACAAGCTTCGAAATAGTAACATGACTTTCATTTGGGTCGTTTTCCAAAGGACTAGTGTTTATCTAGGCAATTCTAATCAAACAACTAAGGTTTTGTAAAATTATTTTCTCAAAGGATTGTCTGGAACAATTTCAAGGCCAATGAACAATAAAATAAATAAACAGCAATTGTAATAATAATAGTAAATTGAAATGAAGTAGTAGTATTGATCACAATGTTGTTTTGAGAATTATGGGGTTTGAACAATTGGGGTTGAACTTGGTTTTCCTTATTTCAATCTAATAACCACAATTAATCTAATCATTCATGCATATTATTCCCAATTCATAAATATATTTTAACCCTAATGTCTTGGCAAATTAATCTAAATAATTAGCGTTATCGATTAAGAATTAATGGAGCCTAATTGGTATTGACCTATGTCTAGCGACAATCCTAATTATGTACTCTTCTCAGTTTCAGGGACCAAAAAAGTGTTTGTCAACTAAATTAGCGGTTTCTATGATCAAGCAATGGTGATCAATCTAGAACAGACATTAAGAATATAAGAAGAATAATACACACATAAACAATTGTATTAAAAAGGAGAATTACATGAAATTAGGTAAATCGTTCCAACCTTGAAAGAATTCATACAAAGTGTAATGAATAACAAGCTAAAAGCCTAGAAATAATCTTCTCTCTTTCACAGAACAGCTGCTTCAATTCGTATTGAGATCTCTCTTCAATCACCCACTAGGTTTTTATAAACTTTTATGGACTTGGGTCTAACACGACTTCCTTGCTTAAGCGTGAACTGTGCTTGCTTAAGCTAGGCCTTAAAAAATTTCAGCTTTTGTCTCTCCTCGCTTAAGCGCACAACAAGTCATGCTTAAACGATAATTCCTAATCTATCATAATTTTGAATTAAAACAAGGCTCAATGTATCAAAAATGCTAGATAATCGTCTCATATCATGTTTAAAATTAAAGCATATTTGGCAATTATTAGTTTCTCACAAAGTTCTTTTGCTTTTATTCTTCTTTTCGTTAAAGAGTAAAATGATCAAAACAATCTTTCTTAATTTTATAAAACTCAAACTGTCTAATTGTTGCTAAATTGATTATTTGAGAACACAAATGGTCCCCTCTATGTTTGATATTCCGTTTTTGGTCTATTGTTACTATTGCATAAAATGGAGCAAAGATCAAAGACCCAATGCCTAGAGCTCAGATCTTAGACCCCTAATGGGAGTGCTCCCGTTTCACCTTTCTTTGTTCTCTATTTTGTGCTTGGAACCTCTTTTCCCCTTTTTGCCCCTTTCAAGCCCTGAGTTGGGATTTTGATGATTTTTGGGATAGATTAAGCTTTATTGGGGGTGTTTATGCATGTTTGAGAGTTAGGTTTTGATGTAGAAGTGTTATAGGGTTTTTTTTATCAGTGGAAGGAAATTAAAGACAACGAAAACATTTAGAATCTAACAAATAGATTCCTAGGGCATCAGCTAAATACATTCCGAGAGTTGTAGGGGACAAGTATCCCAAACTCAACAAGTAGAGGATGAAGAACCTCCATCTTTGGCCAGCCAATTTGCACATTGGTTTGCTTCTCTGAAAGTGTGCTTGAAAGTGATATTCCAATCTAAGGCCACCAAATCTCTGACACATCGAATAAGAGCATGATGGGGATGAAAGCTTTGCTTGTCTTTCAAAATAAGCTCTATGTAAGAAAGAGAATCAGTCTCACATATGATGTTCTTGAACCCAAGATCCAATGTAAAGCCACATGAACCAGAAAACCGTTTGATTCATTGCCCTTGATCATCACAAATAATGACACCAAAACCTGAAGCACCCGGATTCCTGAAAGAACTACCATTTGTGTTGACTTTGACAGTCCCTTCAGGAGGAGCCCATCATTGAACAAGAATGCTAGATGGGGGCATTAGGGGAGGATAACAATGAAGACTTGATTGTATCGCAAAGAAGGGTCTAGAGAAAGATGACAAAAACAAAGAAAATGGTTAGTTGGAATGGCTCCATGGAGAGCGAGCCAGAAAAAGAAACAAATCTTTTTTGGTATGGGAAGGGACCACAGCCAACACCAAGAATTCTCACAAGTAGCTTGAGTGGAAGTGTTGTAGGTTTGATCTTGAATGTTAGGACAAGTTAGGAGGCCATAGATAAGCAGAATCGTGAGGGTCGCGATTTGGCGAAACGCACTTTAGCTTAAGCGAGAACAGTTCTAGCGTAATATATTCATTAAATGTAATAAATAGAATAATACGATTATTGCATTTATTAAATAATTGTATAGTTAAATTTAATAATACTATTAAATATTATATATTTATTAAATGTAACAAATAGAATATAAATTTATTAAAATGTGAATATTCATATGTATCTATATATAACATTTTCCTAATAATAATTTAGATGAATGCTACTCGAACCACCTTTATAGGTAGTCTATATGATGCACCATTTTTATCCATCTGAACCCTCAACATTGTATTATCCTTCTTCAACTCTCTCCTCATCCCCTTCCCTTATTCCCTTAGTCTTTGTCATTCATTATTGGTGTCGTGCAACGCCTCCTTATCATCGGTCTCCATCTCCACCCAGGCAAAAATTGTACGTATACACAAAAGTGATTCCATAAGGAAGTTGTGCGACATCCCAGGGATGCAAAGCCAAACACCCCAAATTCAACAAAAACTTCCTTTCTCAACCCCAAAGGACTATCTTTGTTTACCTCAGTTTGGTCAGCCAAGAGAACAAGAACAACATGCAAGAAGGGATGAGCAGTTACCCACTTGTAACATTCCAAAATCTATCCAATAATTATTTAGATAAAAATTATTTAAATATATTTCTTAATAAAGAAAAAAAATAGATGAAATTGTTTTAATAAATTAGATTGTTATAATTTTTGAAAAAATGTTGATAGTATAATATATTTGATTGGTTAAAGATAATATAAATAATAATAGGAATTAAAAAAATGGCTAAATTTGAAATGCCTGTAATTGAACAATTCACGTAAGCCTTTAGAAAAAAAAATAAAGAAATGGTTAATTATATTCATTTTAAATAATAATAAGTAAAGATAATAAATAAAAAGATAAAGAAAGGTTGGTTAAATAAAATTCAAATTAGGTACCAAGCTTAAGCATAGACAGTTTCTATTCCTAGAATCACAAACATAAACAATTTTTTTTATATTAGTGAATTGTTCAAGGATTGAAAAAAATAAAGAAAATAGAAAAATTCTACTGAGGCAAATGATAGAGAAGAAGAAAGATAATAAAAATACTCTAACTATTTGTGTCAAGAGGCCTTGAAGCATGTGTGTTTTGGTATTCTTGATATAAATCTGACTTTTTCATTAAATTTCATCGAGAATTTAGTTGACGGTGCTTATTGTTTTTTTGTTTTGTTCACAAGATCATATTTAGAAAAATAAAAATAACTCCATCTAGAAGTTATTTTTCCTTTGAATTGCATGCAAGGTATATGTCTAGCTGCTTTTGGTCCATAATGAATTATATTATAATATATCCATAAGTTAAATTGCTTTCAAATTTGAATAAGAGTAGTAAAGAAAAATTTGAGTGACGGAAAGTATATATATACTTAAACATTGATGTTACCTTGTGTTATTTTCTTGTAAGTGTGTTTATGTCCTTGTGCATGAATAAATATATTGGTAATTTTTTAAAATGATATTTTTGTAATTTTGTGAGTTGGTCATTATCTTTTGGAAAGAGATGATGATATTTTATTATGAGAATATAATGTTAAATAACTGAAGTTGAAATAGGAATGAGATTTATTTATAGATACCTTTATTTCGGATAAAAAATAAATTTTTAATATTTTTATCTATAATAGAAAAGATAATGAGATATTATTATATGAAATATGAGCTTATAAATTATTATAAATCATTTTAAAATTGAAATATTTACATTGATTTTAAAAATAAAATAATTGATTATAGTAATTAATTTTAAAAATCACTAAATTGTGTCTATGGAACAAAAGTGAGGAAAGGAGAACATGAAAACCGTAAAGTCAAAGATCATAAAAAATCGGAAGACGAAAGTGGCTATGCAAATTTGGTAGGAAAAAAGTATATGCTATAAAGGGTGCACCGTAAGAATGTGAGATTAATCCGAGGAATACATATTGTGGTGCACCATAAATCACATGAAAGACATTGTAACCCTCGTCAATATAATTTAAGTCAACGTTTTGAAATTTATTAACAGTGCAACTTTTTAAGGACTTTGGGTATCTTGAAGCCTTAGGTTATTGTAGTAAATGGGTCATGTCTTTTGTGAGGAGTGAGGATAAGTAGATTTTTTTTAAAAAAAAATCTTTTGTGAGGAGTGAGGACAAGTAGATTTTTTTTAAAATTATATCGCCGTAAAATTGCATAGATCTTATCTATGATCATTGAATAAAAAAGATTTATTAAACTCATAAAGTTATTTCAAAGAAACAAAAAGTCAATCATTAATGGAATTCCTTATGAGCTATTCATGAAAATTGATTGGCTATTTTTGCTGTAAAGCAACTGCTGTTTGCTACTGGAATCACCTTTTTGGATGTTTTATCATGGGAGTGAAAACCGAAAAGGGTTTTGCAGTTTCTCACAGGAATGGATAGGAAAAGGAAAAATAGAAGGCGGTAATTAAGGATGAATTCAATTAGGATTTTAAAATATTATATTAGTATAAAAAAGTTAAGTGAATTTTAAAAATGATGTAAAAATTTTATAACTTATTAGATTTATCTTAGAGACTTTTATGATAGTTTAAATTTTAATGAATTTATATCATAAGAATTTAAAGGATTTGAAAATACTTTATAGATGTATAAGATTTAAAAGAACTTTATCAATTGTTAAAAGTATATTTAAAATTATAAGAGTTAGTGAAAAAAATTAATAAAAAATAATGAGATTTGGATTTAGAAAAAAAAAAAGTAAAATCAACACTAAATTTTATTCTAATTTTAGGTTCTTTAATATTAATCATTCTTGCAATAACATCTTCTGATTTTTACTTTTGAATTTGAACGATAGATGTCAAATTATACATTATTTTTCTAAAAAAAATTCAATTATATAATTATTTAATAATAAATTCAATAACATGTTTAAATAAGGTACAATAATAAGTATATACTTGGTATAAAAAAAATATCAAGTTAGTAAGTTATTGGGAAGACAAAATTAAAGATAACAGTCACAAAAATATTGTATTGAACATGTGGTAGGGATAGTCCATGTAAGAAAAATATGATTAGTCTTGATACATAAGACAAATATTAATTTAAATTATAAAAAAGATAAGTGCAAAGGGAATAAGTATATTTGATATTTTTTTGTCTCAAAAAATATGAAAAATATATATAACACATATTGAATTAAAGAATAGTACTTTTAGGCAATTGTAAAGAATTTAATGAAATTTCAACGGTTTGAGTGAGATTATTTGATAAATATTTTATCCCAAAAAATCACATGAAATTTATCTTAAAAAATAATTCATTGAAGTTTATATATTTTAATATCAATTTTTTTAAAATTATAAAAAATTCATAATTGAATACCATCAATTTTGTTATAATCCTTAAAAAATTCTAAAAATCTTAATAAAATACCACAAAACTTATTTATATCATTTAAAAATTCTAATTAAATAATATAAGATTTTTTATAAAAAAAAAATCTTTTAAAATCTTAATTCAATATACCCATAAGACACTTATCAGTCATTCAGCAAAACAATGACATTTTTGTTATTTAACTTAATTTGAGAATCTAGTTCTTGAGTATTTTCATTGCCATTATAATGTTGGATTCTCTTTGCGAATAGAAAATCCAATACCATTAAGCCAACCCAAAGTCACAATTAGAAAATTTGTCAATTAGATTGTGACATCTTGGATAGTAAACCCATTAACTTCCATAAGATTCGTTTTCAACACATTTGTGACGGATTGATCAACACAACCCAACCATTTATAGTGGGTTATCTCAAATTATATTACGGCGATAAATTTTCATGATGATGGAATGCATTTATACCTGCCTTTTCTATTTTATAAGTTTGAGTTATTGAATATTTTATACTATTGTAATTCTTTGTCCTTCAGTTCTTCAAATTATAGTTAGCTAATTAAGATTTGTGACATAGTTAGTACCACGTACAAAGAAAGTGTAAGAGAGAGAAAACCTTTAGATTGCTAAAGTCAATGAAAACCTTTGTATTCGATACATATTATTTTCAAAAATATTTTCTTATCCCTTTTTATTTATCCTTCCCCATACCTTCGCATAGTGAAGAGCTTCTTGACAATGGGGTACGAAATTTTTTTTTATTTGATTTAATTTTTTAATTTCAATATATTCAATTTGATCCTTATTTTTTTAAAAAATTCAATGTTGTATTTTTGTCCAATTTAACACTAGTGACATTAATGCAATTATGAGATCATAAGGACAACATTGAACATATTTTTTAATTGGATAATCAAATTGAATATTTTAAATATAAAGGAATAGAATTGAATAATAATTAAAAAAATTATAACTATGTGTAATCTTTAAATAAATGTCTTATTTATTTTAAAATTATTTTAGATTAAATTAAAATGTTTTTTTTTAAATTATTTTAGTTTTTTTATCAATTTTAATTTTGATCGGTTTGACGGATTCTTACCCGTTAGTGGTTTGATCAATCACCAGATTAGTTTCTAGACAAATTGGTTGAACCAACTGATTCAATCAAATTTTTAAAACAATGCTTAAAATTGAAAAAGATTAAAAAATGTAATTAGCTTAACAATATGATCATGAGAAACAACATTTTTTTTTACTTGGAATAGAAAAAAAATATATGGCAAAATATGTTTGGAATCATTATAAAATTTAAAAAATATTATTTTTATTTATATAAAAAAATTTTGTATTATATAATTTAGTCTATGTAAAAATAAAATATATCTTTTTTATCCCAAGTGATAATTCCATAAGAAAATTGAACCTAAAAAGGGGAAGATCTAGTCCTTTATCATGACAAGACGAATTATCATTTGTGATCAACATAAATATATTTTTTTTTATAGAAATAAAATTAATACTTTTCAAATTTTTAAAGGACTCAAATATATTTTATCAAAAAATATAAAATAATAAAATGGTCACAAAAGGAGAAGAAGAAGGGTTTATGTAATAAAAGTAAATATTAAATAGGTAAAAGAAAATTCAAATATTTATAAATTATAGAAAATAATAAATTAGTTAAATGAAAAGGTAATAAATAAAAAGTTATATTGTTCTTTTAATCTATATTATTTAATTTTATTTCTCTATTTTTAAAATGTTCATTTGATCCTCTAATTTTTTTATAAAAAAGCATTGTACCTTTATTTAATTTTTTTAATTAGACACCGTTATTTAAATTGGCGCTAACTATATTAATGAAATCGTATGAAAGGATAACATTGATTTTTTTTTTAACTTAGAGGATTATGATTATTTTTAGTAAAATTAGTTGAAAAATTAGTCAGAAATTAAAAAACTATCTGATAGTTAAAAGTTCAAAAATTATTTTATTGAATTATAAATGTTTAGTAAAATTATTTGTTAAAGTAAATGAATATAAAATTACATAAAAGATAAATTTATAAAAATTTACCTAAATAGAAAAGATTAAAAAATCTAATAAATATTTATGGATAAAAAAATAAATAAAAAATTTAGAAGCTAGTATTTAAAAAAATATTACTTTAAATAATATTTCAAAAAATATTAGAAATTAATAAAAAAAAACTTATTTATCAAATAATCAAATAATTTTTTCAGTTAGTAAAAAAATTAATTAAAATATTTAATTAAACACATTCTAAATTAGACATTTAAAAAATATAAAAAAATAATAAATTAAATAATGTCAATAAAAAGATGCACAAAAACATAATTTAACCTTAAAAAATATCAAAATTGAACATTGAAAGCAAAAGATATAAGATAGATGGCCACCGGATACGAGAATAATTATGAGGTCCCTCTTTTCAAAAACAACAACTAAGTTAGAGATTCTGACAATATTATTGGAGTTCAGATAAGGTTTGATATTTTATCTTTAATCTAATGTATGCAATATTACGTATTATACTTTTAGTTGGGTGATGCAATACTCAGATAATAGTAAATATATGAGAATTGGTTAAAAAAATTAGTCACAAGAAAATGCATGTTATTAATAGATAAGCGTTAATTAGTCACAAGCACGAGTTACCTCAAAAATCAAAAAGTCATAAGCACGAGTTCTGAAGTTTGTACGCCAATACTGGTTTTAGATTAAGGTTGTTCATAAATAATCTAATCTACTAGTAAAAAACTAGTTCAGAAAATAAAAGTTTAAATGAAGTGAGTCAAACAAATAAGAAAATAATTGGATTCGATTTTAGATTTGATTTTAGAAATTAATCTAATACGATCTAAATTGAACATTTACTATTATATATTTTTATTTATAATTTTATGATATCTTTCATTATATTTATAAAATTGTTATATAACTTTTATTTATTTATTTTGAATAATATATTTATATAAAGATTATTTCTAGTAATATCTATTTAAGTAAAATTACATAAATATAATTATCAAATTATGTAAATTTATTTTTAATAATTTATATTTAAGTAATCTAAATTAACTACATAATGATTTATAAATAAAACTCAGCAAAAAAAATATAAATAAAATATTTAAATTTCATTTTTTTATTATATGAGTTTAATGATAACACAAGTTTTATACTATTTACTAATTAAAAATTATTGTTTTTATGATTTTTAAGATATAAAAAAAAATATTCCCCTACACGGTGGATATAACATTCCTATATAAGATTTTTCCTTCCAATGCTTCCTATACCAAAATTTTAATTCTTATAAACGACGGAAGATGATAATTAATCATCAATCATGACTAAAGTGATTAAGACAAACTTAGATTCAAGCTTATCCCATATGGAAGTGAGTCTCATAATAAAAATGAAAAGAATAAAAATTAAAAAATGAAAAAGGAAGAGATCAAAGCAAAAGATAGAAAACCCAGCGGAAAAAGGAAGATCTTTTCCCATTCAAAATTTGAACTCTTGTGATAATGGGCATGAAATTTCAACAGCTACTAGTTTTGAAAGAGGGGCCTCAGCTCCCTTGTCTGCATGGTGGGAGACACATGTGACCCGCAATGCAATCACCAACACACATCTAGTAGCCACACCTACCATTATTATTATCACACACAAACTGATGAGGAATTGATCATTCAACATCAAAGCACACAAGCTAAAATTTTAGATTCAATAATTAAGAAGAATACTGATTGATACTACAAGGATATTAATTAAGAAATTATAAGGCTTTTAAATATGTGTAACCTACCTAATAATTGAATTTTGTTTTGGGTTTTATAAATATTTTTTTTATTGTTTTGAGTTTGGATATATTAAATTTTTGTTTTGAATTATTATTATTAGTTAATTAATTATGTGTTATCTTATAAATTGATTTTTTTTCAACATTATATATGATGACTCAAAACAACGAAAAAATATATATTAGACATTCAAAATAAAATTTATTTATTTAAGTAAAATTATAAATAAGAATATATAAATTAAAGTGTAATATTTAATGTATTTTTATTGTAATCATTAATGAAACACTTTTTATTTATTAGTTTTTTTAACCAATGTACTTAGGGTTAATAAAATTTTAAAGAAAAAAAGAGTACGCTTATTCTCCCTTTTGAAACACGCTAAAAAATCATTGAAGAAGAACTTCTATAGGTTTCTATTCATGATTTTTAAAAGTAACCCAAAGCTAGGTAATCTAGTTCATCGAATAATAGCAAGAGATGTGTAAGGGAACGTTAGCCCCCCACTATGATATAACATATATGTGATGTATATTTTTCCATCACATTGAGAGGATCATTTGACTGTATTGATTGTTTTCTTCCTCAAGAGTTTCATAACCTTTGAGAAAGCTTGGAAATTATTGTTTTTAACATAGCATGGTTTTATTTATTTATTTAGTTTTGCAAAGAGATTACCTAATCAACTAATTCTCTTCCCCTTTTGTATATATATATATATATATATATATATATATATATATATATATATATATATATATATATATATATATATATATATATATATATATATCAGCTTGTTTATACTTTTGAAATTTGATGATTAAAGTAACTTTGGACCAATTATTGGAATTTCTGTTAATAAATTCTTGTATATAATTAAGAATCAAATGAGGCTTGATAAGCTTTAAAACTTTCACGTTAAGATTATATTAGACAAACACAATTTGTTCAAACTAAAAAGAGGAAATTAATATACCAGATTAAATAAACATTTAACAAGAAAAGAGGAATATTTCATTACTTCTATGATAACAATTTGATAATTTATGTATCAGATTAAGTACATACATGTATGTATGTTGAGATATAAGATTGGTCTTAAGAGGAAAAAAAAAGTGAGGAAGGAAATTAATCTCTTCAAGTAATATTTTTAACAAAATTAAAATTAATATTTATGAAAAAAAGATTGTACTGTAAAATAAATTAAAGGAGAGGAGTCTACTCTCCTTCAGATGCTGTAGTCATCGATCTCTAGCTAGCACCTGAACATCATGAATTTCTTACAATTCCAAGTATGAATTTTAACTACTAAAATTTAGTTTATCGATATCCATTTTATGAATACTTGTAACCTAACTTTATCAAATGTACAGGTGAATCTCGTTGAATAACTTTATGCATATTGTTACTTTGAGGCAAGGGTCTATACTATAAGAAAAATTAAAATTAGTAAGGAAATAATTTATATGTAATTGTAAAAAAAATTGTTACTATTTTTTTTTACTCCACTGTATATTAATAACTAAATTGTAAATTTCATTGCTAAATTTTTCTTTTTATGAATTGAGGTTGCAAACAGTGGGAGGATATATAGAAAATCCTAACTTGGTTGGCACCCCCAAAATCCATGTCACCAACACACCCCACGATGCATTAAAAAGGGAGAAAACTGAGATGAGCAAAAGGAATAAACGGGGGAACTAGGCCAAGACCCATTGAAGAAGCTAGCAAAACATGTAAGTTGGAAGTGTATTTAGATTCCTACCATTGGAAGGGAACTTAGGACGAAGTTCCATGATGAGCTAATTTGTTTGCACAAGTGTTTCCTTCCCTATAGACATACAAACATGAGAGATAACCAAAACCTATTCTTTACAATAAAATAAAATAAATAGTAGGAAAAAAAATAACATCACTAAATTTAGTTAGTAATTCATTGATTTTTATAGGTGATGGCTTTATAATTTTGGAACAAAAGTATAAGACTTATTTTTTTATTTTGGGTTAACGAATACATTATGGCGGAAGTTGATCCATGTAGCCGACCCCACCTAGTGGGATAAGGCGTTGTTGTTGTTGTGGTTAAAGAATACATGTGTCCTCCAACTTACTAGATATCATTGACTCAAATAGTTTTACACACGATAAAAATTAAATATAAATTCTTTCATCAAATAAATCATTCTCACTCAAACGAATGCAGTTGAGTTTTACACCATGGACATCAACACTTTGAGTTAAAAGTTTATAGTTTTATTATTACTATATGAAACAAAAAATTGTTGAAAGGAATATATTTGGACTGCTAAATGCACTCTCTTGTTTACTAAATGCACCTTCCTTGTGCAATTTTATTTTATTATTTTTAAAATTATCCCTTTCTAAAGACTAAATTTTAAAATTTTTTTATATTTTGAATCTGTCCATGACTCGAACCTAAGACCATTAATATGGTGTTGCAATAAGCAAACCATTAATCTAGGTTGAGGACAAACTAAATTCTAGAAAGTATTCAAATTATTATACTTATGTAAACTACTTTCTGAAAGTGTTATAATGCTTTATTGTATAATTTACTTTCCAAAACCAAAATATGGGTTGTAAGGATTTGTCAATAGAAACACAAAGAAGGACTTCCTAAAGTCCCAAACACCATTGTCTCGAAGTTTTACCTCTACACTCCCATAAGTCACTTTCCCCCGACCCTCTTCCCCATCACTTTCCCCCGCACCCCAATCCTTCTTCTCACCCCCACACTCGTCTATTCCCCTTCTTGCATCCCTTCACCTTCTTCTCCTCCCCTTTTCCACTTCTGCCTTCACCTTGTTCTCATTCCCCTTCACTTAGTAGGCACGCACTTTGTCACAAGTTTTTTTTATGATCAACAAATGAAATCATGATATGGATGTAATCATAATAGAAACACACTTTTGTTGTAGTGTGTGATGAATTCTGCATTTTGAAAGTGTGTTTTTATTGTATATCTATCGAAGACCCATAATGAAAATACACTTTCATTGTGTAACTCGCCACGCCCTTCAACAAAAGTGTATTCTTGTTGTAGGATCAAGCAAAACATATAAAAAATACCTTGTACAAAAAAGTAAGAGAAAAAGAAAACTTATCGGGCCTTAAGCCCATGGCAACAAAACATATATAAATGGCAATTTCTTCCTACACCTCCAAAACCCAAATGAATGACAACATCCCTCCATCCAACCAAGATGAGGGGTAGTTTTGTCCATCAGGGGTGCAGGAAGTAAATTCCTAGATAAATGGATCAATTATTGGATTATAAACGTACAAATCATGCACGAGGAGGAACCTGCCACACGTACGTACCATTTCTCACGATTCCTTGATCACCATGAATCAATTATATGTATTACTATTTAACACTTTATAATATGGGAATGAGGACATGGAATATCGTTTTCGAAGTTCAATTAAAAAATAGTGCAACTTTTTCATAGGATCTTCCTGTCACTATTTTGAAGCTGTTATTGCCATGCCTTCCACTCAAACATGTGATGTAATTTCGCATGACAATGGACAAATGTGCACCCCTCGTAGCTTCCTTGCTTGCATTACCTTCTGTCTCTTTATCCATCATATTGTATTTTATATCATTGTTTACTCCTATCCTATGTCCTGTATATTTTTTCAAAGTAACAGAATGTTCTAGAAGAACTTTATCTATTTCTTTTTAAAATAACTGTTTTTTTTATTTGGTTTGAAAATAACTTTTGTGTAATATGACTGTCTAAGTAATTTAATTCTTTTTATGTATGTTTTTAATAATGATTTTATATTTTTTTATCATTTTATTGTAATGAAGCACACACTGACTTCGTGGATGACTAATTTTTATTTGAAAATTTGGTTTGTCACTTTTAGTGAGATTCTTTCCTCCTAATCATATTTTTTCACCCACAAAATTCAAACTCGAGAATTTATTTAGTTGATCAAATTTAATACCACTCAAACGAATGACTTGTTGATATTGATTTCAGATCATTGGTTAATGTTGATACCATTTAACAAGAAATACTTTATAGAATTTGGGTAGGAGCCCATTTATTTGCCTTTAAAAAATTGATTAAAAATATGTTTAGAGATTTTATATTAATTCATTGAACTATTAAAGATGTTAATATTTTTTAACTAAAAACAATAACTTAAAAAAAGTATAAAAAGTATTATACCATTAAATTATTTGCATCTATTTGAGAGGGAGGAAAGTTTTCTTTAAAAAAAGTCAAGCTTAATCAACATCATTTTCATCCTATAATATATATATATATATATATATATATATATATATATATATATATATATATATATATATTTCTTTTTCTTTTTAATCTTTATAATTTTTGTTTTGGTCTTTGCCATTACTTAAATTTTGTTTAAGTGTTGGTGTGACTCACATAATTAAGGACATATCAGCATGCATGTAAGATTACCATCAACACTTAGAAAAACATTTTAGGGACCATTTTGAAAAAAAAAATGGACTAAAAAATATTATAGCTTTTGCAATATTATAATTTTTCAAAGGAACTAATAACAAATTAAAAAAAATGTTAGAGAACAAACACAAAATTAGTTAATTTATCAAAGATTAAAAAAAATGTCAAGGACAAGAAATAAAATTATTATTTTATTAGAAACTCAACAAAGAAAAAATTTATCAGGAAACAAACACAAAATATACTAATTTATTATGGACCTAAAATATATTTTAGCCTTATTTTTAAGCCTTTTGCAATTAAGATTTGATAATGATATCAATGTTTCCTCTTTTTAAAGCACCTTCCTCTTTCGAGGAGAAATGAATTATGTTAAATTTTAAGAGAAAAAAGATTTTGCACTAATAATTTAAAATAATTGTACACTATCATTTAATCACAAACTATAACATATACTAAGTTTGTTGACTTTTACAATAATTATCTTAAAAGTCATATCAGCATTAATTTGTGATTAAATAATAGTATAAAAAAGTTTAACACTTTATGTGCATGATGATAATTATTGTGCATTCTTAATTTTTACTTAAATTTCACAACAATTATCTATCTTTCGTCTCATTTATTGCTTACATTGATCCCAATTGATTAGTATTTACTCTCTTTCAGGTTTTTAATTTCATATAGTTAATTATAGGAAATTTTATTAGATTTTTATGTATTTTTACAGAGTTTGAGTGCACTTGAAAGAGGAGCTAAGGTTTTGAATTTGAAGATTGCTTGCTCAATGAGCAAACCTTGCTACCAAAGGAAGAATTGAATTTAATTGTTGCTCGTTCAACTAGTATTGCTAGCCCAACGAGCAACTGTTTTGCATGGAAAAGTTTTGGAATTTAAGGAGAATTCGCCCAACGAGTAGCTAGCAAGTTGTGCTTTTATGCGAAAACGACAGAGTGATTCTCACCCTATTTGAGACATTTATCATTTGGGACAAAGGGGTCAACCTAAGGGGTTTGTTGTGGAGGTCGAGCCCTCATTCTCTCATTATTTTTCATCTTGTACCTTGGTTTTTCCCTTTTTCTTGTATTTTTCATTTTTTTTATGCATCTCATGACAATGAGAGACTAATTTATCTATTATTAGGAGTTTGATGTATTAAATACTCTTTAATTATTGAGTTTGATGTACTAATTTACCTATTATTTTCACTATCTATTTAATGTTATTTTAGTATTATTGTTTTCTTTTCTTTATTATTGTGTTGTTTATGTCTTGATCACTCATATATATATATATGTTTATATAGTGTGAATGACATTAGAAAATGCTTTTAACACTAAGTTCAACTAATTTTATCTTTTAAAAAAATATTTTTAATTTAATTTTTTATCTAGAAATACATATAAAGATATTTATCCAAAGAGTTTTGATTCTAATATTTAAAAAATAAATCAAGCTAAGCTTTCCAAATTCTATGGTTATTGTGCTTACACTACGAACATGGATGTTATGCTCTTTGTTATTCTTAATGGGATGAACCATACAACAAATAATGAGTTTAGACATATCATTGTAGAGACAAACTCTTTAGCTACTATCCACATGATTGAGAGTTACTTTTGGCTCTCCAATGGGAGGTTCGCATCATCTACAGTGCCGGAAGTGAATGTCTACGATGAAATTCTTACGAAGAAAAGAGCTTTCACCATTGTGTCATTGCTAAAAAATTTCCAGATAATGTTTTGCCCTGTGTAACTGCACCGTAGATGTACTTATAATTCTGCTTTTTACTTCTCTTCATTAATCAAAAAATAAAAAATAAACCAAGCTCAAACAAATAGTGTAGAACTGTACCTGACCAATCCATTTTTATCCTTACTTGCTACTAACGCAATTTATGACTGTTCCCCCAGTCCCAAAACTATCATCCATCGATTCTCTATTTTGTGAGTCACTGTGCAGTCCAAGAATTGCATCACACTGCATCTGCCAAAATCTAATCCATTTTTGTTGAACACCTGAAAGCTCCACCATGCATAGCAATAGTAATATCCCAGCCAAAAGGGTCATTGTTCTAGCTCACCATAACCTTTCACCAACCAAACCATGCCACTATCAATTGCTAAGTTTGTCCAATCAATGAAGCATTCTCCTTATCACTTATCCAATGCAATTTAATTGTTTGTCAATAATGATCAATGCTTCAATGCAATCCCATTACGACGATTGAATCCCATTCCGCACAAAAGAAGAAAAATAATAAGTAGAATATATCGATGGTATAGAAAAGTTATACCATAATTCAATCATTTATTGTAATAGAATTAAAACTAATTAACTTTTATTACAATTAGTGTAAAAATCATATTTAAGATAATTTCAAATTATTTTTTTAAAAGAAAAAATGAATTTATTTATGGAACATGTAGACATAATTAAACTCACACAATCCATGCCAATTTGTTTTAATTGGATTTGATTTCTGTTATAATGGTGCACCCATGCTATGCTATGTAATCAACAACTCTTGACAGTTTATAGAAAATATATGTAGAAAAATATCCAATATTAATTAGCTTTCTTGACCAATCCGAATTTATTTAAAATTCAACATTATTAATTAAGTCTGAAACATGTTTATCAGGTTCAATTTTTTATCATATATAAAAAAAAGATATCGAAAAAACTCTAAAAAGTGAAATTCACTTCAATATAATTCTATGTTTTGAAAGAAATTAATTTTTAATTCTCCAATAAGAGTTACCCCTTGTTCACACTTAGGATTTGGATTTTGAGGGGGGAGGGGGGTAGAAAAAATAAATTTTACGAAACAAGATGTTTGAATTTGAAACGAAGAAAATACATGTAAAGGCTTAAATTGAATTCAAAATAAATTGAAAACATGTATCATTTTTTAAAAATTTCATTACAACAATACATAGAGCATGGTAATCAATAATTTTTTTTTTGAAAATTTCATTATAACAATAAAAAAATTTAAAATTACTAATAAAACATGAATTTGATATTTCAGAAGTTATTTTCCTTTACGATGATAATATAATTTTTATTTTCTCAAACCAATTGATATTGCCATAAAACAATATTGGCAAGAGAACAAACACACACTCTTCGGGAAAAGGGAAGTACAAATAGAAGGTTACAAAACACACCTCACTGGCAGTCAAAACACTGGCACAACGCGCGATTGAATCTAAAAATATGCTGATTTCACTTTTCCAAAACAAAACTCACACCACTTAATTTATGTCAAATGGACATTTCTTTTTAATTTGTTTTTTTTTTCTTTTCCCATTTTGTTGGTCTGAACTGAAACTGGGCTCACCACAACAGAAGTCTTACTAGGAAGTCCATAGGAAGTGATATTCTTGTACATGGGACTGGGACATACCCTGCAAGCAACAACAACAGTAGTAGTATTTAGTATTTAAAGAGGCAAGGACCCACCCCTTGGATCTATGTCACTGAACACAACACAAGTCATGCACTCCTCCCCCTCAATTTGTGTCTAAACTGCAACAACATACCTCTCTTTAATGTGTCCATTACTCACGGTTTCTGATCCCATTATTTAATTTTGTTCTTGATTCTATTCTCTTTTGTAACACGTCCTTGAAGAAGTGGGGCCTAGACAACTAGAGTGGAATGAATGACCTCGTGCCATCGATTTCCCCTGTATGAGATATTTTTATTATTTTTTTAGTTTTTTCCTTGTTCCACCTTTAATTACATTTATTTAATTTTAAACCCAAAATAACTAATTAAATTATTATAATTTCATATTGAATGATCTACATCTTGGGTAGTTGTAATTTTCCAAAAATATATTGTTCTATTGTTAATTTATCATTTATTGTAGTCAAAATTCAATTTTGATCTCCTTATTTTTTTTTCACGCGGATTTATTCTTTTATCATTATAATTGAGTAATTATAAATTATTTATTAACTTGATGTTTAATATTTAACAAAAATACCAATGTAACAATGTAAGAGAGTGTTACATTGTCCTTGACCGGATTGAGAATAAGATATGATCATGATTGATTAGATTAAATTCTCTTGATTTTGAGATATAAGATAGGACGCTCATGACACAAAACAAGTCTTACATGATAGGTTGAGTTGGGTTAATTAACAATCGACCCACTAGGCAATGCGATGGATTCGATCCATTGTGCTTGACCCAATGAAGACTAAAGAGCATACAATCTCTTTGTGTCTCAAGTTTGATAGCATATACTTTCAATTAGATATTGGTTTTGTCCAATGGAGATCGAAGAATAAATAACCGATAAATTAAAATTATATAATTAAAATGGTAAGAAGAATTTGGAATATAATGGGATAATTAAAATTGCAATTAAGTTTTTTTTTTCTTTTTTGTTGGAGGTTGAATAGGTAGATTGAAATGTTGCAATTATGGGATGCACGAACACGAAAGATATAATGAAGGAGCTGAATTGTCTATTGCCTATAGTCACCAAGGTGGTGAAACCGGCAGTTAAAGTTGCTTTCAAAATTCATATCTGGCTGGTCAAAACGCACTACTACTACTACACACCGAGAAAGAGGTGGGAAAGGACAAGAGAGGAAGGAGAGAGAGAGAACCAAACCAAACCAAACCAAAACCATGGTGTGAAAAACTTGACATGGGGGGCATATAGGGATTACAATATTTTATTATGGTTTTGTCCCTCAATCCTTGCCAGAAACAGTGAAAGCCTCACGAAAGTTTAGGACTTTTCAGACCACCTTCTTCAATCAAAGAGGACCCATCATTTCCTTTCCCTTATTATAATTATTATTATTAATTTTTTTTCTTTCTTTCTTTGTGTGTGCTGTTGATGGATCCCAAGGGCTCAAAGCAGCAGCCACAGCAATCACAGGAGGTGGTACCAAACTTCCTCAGCCTCCCCCAACAGCAACAAGGGAATACCAACAACAACAACATGGGAGAGAACAAACCTGCAGAGGTGAAGGATTTCCAGATAGTGGTAGCTGAGAACAAGGAAGAGAGCAAGAAACAGCAGCAACAGTTGGCACCAAAGAGGAGTTCCAACAAGGACAGGCACACCAAGGTTGAAGGCAGGGGAAGGAGGATAAGGATGCCTGCTCTCTGCGCAGCCAGAATCTTCCAGTTGACCAGGGAATTGGGTCACAAATCTGATGGGGAAACCATCCAGTGGCTCCTCCAGCAGGCTGAGCCATCCATCATAGCTGCCACTGGGACTGGCACAATACCAGCATCTGCTCTTGCTGCTGCTGGAAACTCACTCTCACCACAAGCTGCTTCTCTTTCATCATCCTTGCACCAACATCAACAAAAGATTGATGAATTGGGTGGGTCAGGGGGGAGTAGTAGTAGGGCCAGCTGGCAAATGGTTGGGGGGAATTTGGGGAGACCCCATTTGGGTGTGGGTGTGGCCACAGCAGCAGGCCTATGGCCCCCTCATGTCAGTGGATTTGGATTTCAAACACCACCAACAACAACAACACCAACAACAACAACATCATCATCTGGTCCATCTAATGCCACCTTAGCCACTGAGAGCTCCAATTACCTTCAGAAAATTGCATTCCCTGGCTTTGACTTGCCTACTTCTGCCACTAACATGATGGGTCACATGAGTTTCACCTCAATTTTGGGTGGAGGTGGGGGTGGTGGGGCCCAGCATATGCCTGGCTTGGAGCTTGGTCTTTCCCAGGATGGCCATATTGGGGTGTTGAATCAACAGGCCTTGAACCAGATTTATCAGCAGATGAATCAGGCTGGTAGAGTGCATCATCATCAGCATCAGCATCATCATCAGCATCATCAGCAGCAACAACACCATCAGCAAACTCCTGCTAAGGATGATTCTCAAGGCTCAGGAGGACAGTAGTAGAGTGTTTAATTATGGATTTGGATGAAAGAAAGAAAAAGAAAAAGAAAGTAGCATCATTGTCTAGATGCTGGCTGAGGTTTCTAGTTTCTACAATGGCTTTTGTATTGTATAATTGGGAGACTGTGAGGGAAAAAAAAAATAGGTGTCTCAGAGAATTCAATAGAAAGCTGGATTTGGTTTACCCCTTTGGTTTACCCCCCCCATATTGTTTCTTCTCCCCAGTACTCAAGTCTCCATATACAGGTTCTTCAATAAGTCTTTTTTTGTTGTTGATTTTTTTAGTTTTGATCTGTGGTTTGCAAGTTTTTCTTGGGTTATAATTGTGTGTTGTTTTGATGGTGTTAACTTGCAGGTGGAATTGCATGGCCAGATGGCTTGGCTGCTTTGGTCTGGCCTTAAAAAACTATTGTTTAATTCAGAGGTGTGTTGATTATTTTGTTCTTCTCTAGGTCAGGGTGGAGTGCTGATCGGTTTGTTTTGTGAATTTGAAGATATAGTTTCATAATCATATTTGTTAAATTTCATATTGGATATGGTATTTAGTACTTTTATGTCATCTGGGAAATTTTAATCTTTGTGTGGAACAGCACTTGCGAGTTACATCTGTGAAGCCTTCAACTAGTACTTTATCATCTGTGATTTACTACTATCTCTTAGCATACAACTTTTCTGTTTTCCTTCAAAATTCATCACTTGGGAGGATCTTTCCATTTTTAAAAACAATTGTTTTTCAACCTTCATACAAATACAATGGTACGCAATTCTAAAGAAGCTAAAGTTGTTTATTTCAAGTATTAACATCTAAAGCTCTGCTTCATTATAAAAGGCACTAAAATTTCCTTTATTTAGCAGTGTTTACACTTGAAATTTTTGCATCTGAACTTTTGCTAAAGGTCTCTTAGCTGGAGAAGTTACATGAATTGCCTTTAATATAATCAAATACAACTGCTTTAACTTTTAACATTTAAGCCTCCTTTCAGCATCAACCAAATTCTTTTGCCATTTTCTTTCTGTGGAGGTTTAGGGTCTATAATTTTTAGTTACATATTAGGAGGTGCAAGCAATTCGATATGAGAGGGGGGAAAGTGACTTACTTAGCAGAGGATTAAACGTCTCAAATCGACATCACACTTAAATCTAGAGGCATAGACGGATGCCAATTAAACTACAAATTTATTTGCGGCTAAGAGTCTAAGATAATTGATCATAGAATAGTGTCTTTCTCTTATTTGCCTTGAAGCATGGAAAATGAAAGACCCTTATATCTTTGCTAAAAGTATGGTTGCCAAATTCTTCACTTTTGACTGCCATGAACTTTTGAGCATCATCCTATTCTCTTATTTAACCTTTAACCACTACTAATTGATTCAAACCCTAAATAACCTGATGTTCCTCAAGATAAAATTGTAATAAGGTATATTTTTCAACCATGTGTTAACCCTGTTGAAGTCGAAACCATGGCTGCCTTAATTGTATATTAAAAATCATTATTTTATAGTTAGATGAATGATATCATTGTTGATCTGATTGATACATAATGGATTAATTATCTTGGGGAAGGTGATACTTTGCTACACAAGCAAATTTGTTTTTAAGGATAGAGTGCGGCTCCTGAAACTACTGGCAAGCTGCCAAAATCTGCATATGGCTTTTTAAAAACCATAGCAAGGTAGTTTCTATGAGCTCATCTTTTTATTTTTGGCTGTTGAGATCCCAATTTTAAAATCACTACATGACACCAGAAGGTGCCTAATTCATGCCAACTAGTGCTTATGTGACATCACTATGTGCCATGAGCAGTTGTGATCTCACTTTACCTTGTTGAATGCAAGTGGAGTTTTGTGTTCCAAGTCTTCAAGCGGTGTTGCCAGTATATGACATGACACCAGTTTGTGCTTGGTGCAAATAAATAATATAGGTCTTCATTTTGTTGAATAAGTAATGTCAGCTTTGGACATATGCACTTTTGCTATGCCACCTATACATGATCAGAATACTAGATAGAAATGAAGAATTTGTATTTATTAAGTCTTCTCCATCTCTTTTTTCTGCATGGTATGATAATTAGGCCTAGCAGTAGTGGAAATATATTAATTGGGGACAAAACTTGGAAGTTTAGAAGAGAGGGGATGACACCTAATTTTCATTATAGATCATTATATGGTATTACTATATATCTTAGCTTCTTTGTCAATTTCCATGAAAAAGGTTTGGCTGTGATAATTATTCCTTGTAATAGGTAGTTTGGCCTTCTCTTTCTTACAATTTTTATACTTAAGAAAGGTTAGTGAGGCCAATTTTTAGAGGCATCCCTCCATGTTGACAAAATACGTGTGAATCTCTTCTAGTTTTTTTTTTTTTTTTAACTTGTAAGTATTAGACTGTGAGCACTTTTGGGGTGCAATCTATGAATTTTCAAATTGTTCTCTTGAAGTGGCTAATTAGATGTTATTTATTCAACCAACACCGTCATTTGAATTCGTTGCAATTTAAAAATTGGCATGAGGGGCTTTACGTCTTCAATGTTGATTTTGTCAACTTGAACATGGCCATGAGTCGCTGCCATGACTTTGCCATCTCACTCCAATCCTTGCTGCTTCTATTTTACATTTCATTTATGCATCCACCGACTCTTTTATTATTTTTTCCAATGAACAGCCTGTTTTGTTGAATAATAACACATCATGGACAGTTTTTTTCTTTTTGAAAACAAGAAAAAAGGTACCCATCAATCAATTCAATCCCAAGATTTCTCAATTCAGTACCTTTATGCTGGATTGACCCAATTCAAAAGTGGCTAATTGACAAAAATACTAAATTGTAATCCCAAGAGCCAGCTAGATGCCACTGAAGATTACTAGGACTGAATTAGAATTTCACTTACACATTCTAAATTGTCATTTTGCATCCTAAGATGAGTCCTTCTAAACTACTCCAGCCATATTGTGCTACCAACCAAATGCTCATGGATCACTAAGGCTACTAAGTTTTAACCTGTAATGGGGTAATGCTTTTTTAGTTACATTTCGAGAACGGTATAGATCTGTTTTGTATACATAAAACTGAGAAAGAAATATCTGAAAATGAGTTTTTCGTATAATAGGTGGGATCTGCTTATTCTAAGATTAAGTGTTAAGCTACTTTATTTGATTTTTTTTAGTAAAGCCTATCAATATTACCAACAGGGTTGGGTTTAATGGAAAGAGTTAGTCTCTTACAAGTGACAAACCAATATTTATTTGAATCTTCGCTAGTAAAGATGCTTACATATTTAGTACCTGATAGTATTTTGTTTTTGAAAAAGAAATACCTATGGAGGGGAGAAAAGCTTATCAATATTTCAACCATTGTATTAATAGCGCATACTAAGTATATTAAGTTTATAATATTTCATATAATTTAAAAATTAGTTAATATTCCAACATTTAATTTCACTTTAACATATAATAAAATTCTTAAAATATAAGCATATGCCAACTATAAAATTACATACTGACGAATATTTTATTTTTCCAAAATTTGGCATATGTAATCATCTAGATCACATTTTGAACTTTTGTGAATCCCTTTCCTAAAATTATATAATAATTTTATACACAAATACTTTACCTTGATCATTTTTTGAGGATAACAAACCCATCCTTCATGGAGAAGATTCAATATGAGAAAAGGGGGAAATTCAAAAATAAATAAAAAATCATCAGACAATATCATTGCATGCCAGCACAGAAAGTGTTTGCCGAACTTGATGTTTAAGTTTTGACGGTGTTTCTTTATTTTGGGCGTGCCGTCGTTTTAAATGTGTCTCCCTTGTTGTGATCTTATTCTCCCATGACCAGAATTCAGAGTAAACAAGCACTTTACAGTTTGAAATTATAAGGCGTTGTGACATTAGTCTTTAAAATTAAGAAAATGTCAAAGTCTATAAATTTAACTATTTGTTATTAATTTGGTTCCTGAACATATGTTTAAGTTATAGTTTTTTTTTTAATGTTGAGCTAATATAATGATCGATTTTTATTTTTAAGGACTTTTTAAATGTGTTTTTGATTCAAGAACGCCGGTACACAAAAAATTCAAGAACTAATGTAATAACGCCTTCCAATTTCCAATTTTAGGAGTAAAAGTGGTTGTTTACTCCCAGATAAAATTCCTCACTCCCTGATCTGCATTGTATGTGCTTCATCTTCAACAATAATAAATTAATAATTTACAAACACGCATATTTTTGCCAATTTGTTTTAATACTAAAAATCGCCATATTGGGCATTTGGACCAAAGCTCGCTCTATCTAATTTCATGTGTTGATACATCAAGTATGAGTCTGACAGTGACCCAGAATCTTACAAGATATTCAAAATCGAATTTGATTTCATTTTTCTGGTTCACGATCATTTTCATATTTCAACTGAAATAAAATATTCCCTTGCAAAAAAAAAAACTTGCAATATTCTCATGTCCCATTTATTGGGGCATCCAATGCCCCATAACTTTTGAAACACTCATGCACTTTCATGCATGGGGTGGGTTGCATTGTATCTTGCCATATCTGTATCTAACACAAGCATATTAATATAATCCCTCATGTCCTGCAATTCTCCCATTTTTGGGTAGAAAAACATGGAGCAACTTAAGGATAAGGAAATCAAGCAATTCATTGGACATATCAATCATCTTTCTCTATTTTTTTTATAGTATATACAATTAGGCATAATTTAAAATACTCAGTTTGTTCTTATAGTGGAGGGTATGTACAAAATTCCGTGGATTAAATTCCTAGGTTTATTCTCTAAATTCTAATGATAACAATCCTATGTTATCTTATAGGTTCCACTAATCTGTCACTTCTGAAAAATGATTGGTTTACCAAATAAGTGGGGGGAAGGAAAAAAAAAAAAAAGACCACATGATCATAGTGAATTATTAAGTTTGAAAATTGCAAATATTGTAACAAGATAACATCTATATCAATCTCTGAACATAATGCGACACGTCTTTAAATTCAGTATAGAATACATGCAGCGTTGAGGATATAATGAAAAGCCAACAATGGCACAGAGATGGAGCTAGAGTGGAGTGGAGTTCGACTTTGAGAGCATGTGAAACCCACTGATCTAAAAGGAAACTGCTATATTATTATTATGGTGAAAATGAAGATCATTTAATTTCCACACGCTCAAAAAGCGAACAAGAAGTTACAGCATTAAGTTAAAAAGTAGTAGTAGTGCTCACCACTGTTTTTGCTGCTGGACTACAAACACAAGCATGCTGCTTGGAATGAAACCGATGATGTTTTTTAATTTTTATCTCTCTCTCATTCCATGTGTCAATCAGAAGCACTAACATGAACAGGACCAGGCACAAAAAAAAAAGATACTTGAAACTAGATTATTGGTTTAGGTTTTCTTTTTTCTGAACGAAATGTGGTAAAACGGAAAGACATTTTCAATACTATAGGACAAGACACCAATGATATGTTAGGACTGCGAGGAGATACGCCTCAAAGAGATTATTGAAGAGGTTCCAACCGCAAACAATTTCACCCAATTTACAGCTATTTAACTAGTCGTTAAATGTTAGAGAATTTTCGTGACGGTTGCTCGCTAAGGGATTCTATTATTGGTTTTGTTACACATGAGATTGACACCTGCCATACATCAATTAACAACGAGAAAATTAATAGTCATCCGTGTGAATACGTGTTGGTTATCGAATTAAGAATCAATTGCCTAGAAGTGTTAGTTTGATAACCAACGAGGCACCTTGTTAACCAATAATTAAATCATCGTTAATTGGTATATGAATGAAATGTTTAAAATCTCAATCATGATTCTAAATTGTAGTTTGCATTAACCACATTTTCTCACCGTTCTCTGCAATTTTCGTAAGAATCTTGCTAATGGATGTTCTCAACACTCAAGGTATTTATTAGAAAATCAAATAGAAATAAAGTTTAATGACACTTTTTATCTTTTTTTTATTTTTCACAAATTTTACTTTAAAAAATATTTTAGTCCATTTTATCTTTTTTTTAAGGATTTCATTTTATCTCCAACTTTTAAAAAATTTACAAATTTTATCTTCCATTGTTAAATTAATGTTGCATGTTGATATAAGTACAAAAATTAAGAATAAAATTCTTGATGGTTGAGAACTTATTTACAATGGAGATGATGATGGAAAAAGTGTGGATAAGTGGATGTACTTACAAAGACTCTCAGATATTCAAGTAAGGTTTTCATGAGAATGTTAATTAAGTGATTGGAAATCCTTTACCTCATAATTGTTGGATACTTACAGGTTAATGGTCATGTATTAGAAATACTAGTGTATGATATAAAAACATCAATCTATTTTCACCCAATAGCTTAAACTTTTAGAACTGTTGATTCATAACATAATATCCAAGCCTCTATAATTAAGTGATTTAGAATTTAACCTTTGTTTTTCCCATTTTTTTTTATAAAAAAAGTCAAATTTTAGTACATGCATGGTAGCTTGTGAGTTGCCCACACTTCAAGTCTAAAGGACTCTGATGTGGTGTGAGAGGAGTTATTAGAAATATAATATAAAATCATTTATGTATCTTTACTAAATAATTTTAACTTTTAGAATTATTGTTGATTCATTACAATAGGAAGGCCACAAGTGATCAGGATTGTGTGGGTGAGATAATGGCATCGTGGATTTGACTACGACCATGAATCCCTATGCATGCGGGGAAACATCTTGAGATGTGAGGATTAAGAACATTTCTACCTAGGTCATTCTTAGTTAACCTAAATACAGCAAAATTGAGACTATTGCTTTTTGCACTTCCCAATTACTTCTTGCATTTCCATTTTTTCCTTTTGGAATGATCAATTTGAAATGTAAAATTATATTTCAACATACACTTCTGTTTTGTCTTTCAAATGATCAATCCAAAAGGTTAAAAAACATTCTAGAAAAAAATACAAAAAGTAATTTGAAAAATACAAGCAACAACCCAAAACAAAAAGAACTTTGATGTCATGTATCATTGTATTAAAGAAACATTTTTTTTATAGGATTGTGGTTGTTTCAAAGAGCGACTAGTATTTTTACTCTTTTTCATCAATAAGTAGCTTACTCCTATCATTCATATAGTTTTGACTTCACACTTTCATGCATCATATCTAAATTAATTTCCTGTTATTAACATGTATTGTTATGGACCTGTCAAATCATATCATTTAAGCTTCGAGTCGAGTTTAACTTCTAAAATCAGGACCTCGTCATGAAAAATCTCATACCCGCATGTTGTTATGTGCACAACTATTCTCCCATCATATCCCTTAAAAGAGATCACTATTCACTTTGCTCATAGGAGAAATATTTATATAAGAAAAATCCCCTTTCAAATCAGTACATACAATCCCTGGTTTTTTTACCAATATACACCTTCTCTCTCCATTTAATTCTCATACTACACCACTTTCATTTTTTTTTTCTAACAATACACTGCTTTGATTTGCACATAGGAAGTCGGGTTTGGTCACCCCAACTTCTTTGCTTGAGTTTTTGCTTTTTTTTGTTTTGTTTCAATTTAAATTATTATATAATATAAATATTATATTATATAAAAAATATTTTTAAAATTACTTATTTATTAAATTAATTTTTTAAGGGTTGATTAAATTATTTTTTTTAATAAAAAAATGATATTATTAAATATAATTATTTTTGTTATATTATTTAATTTACTTAAGATATTTTTTAGGTGAATATTTTTTTTAAATATGAATTTTTTATGATAATATATTTATTTTAGTAAAAATTTAAAAATTTTAATATAATTATTTTGCTAAATATAATTTGTTTTTTTATGTCATTAAATTTAATTAAAAATAAGAATACTTTTTTTTAACAATTTATTTATAGAATAATATTATACTGCATTATCAATAAAATACTTAAACAATCATATTTTGCTAAGGAAAAAATTTAAGATAAAGATATGTTAGGACAATTGTTTCTGTTATGATTATGTTGCCGACAAATTTCACATTTTTTTCTACTTTCCTACTCATTTTCGTCTTCGTCCATCTAAGTATGAATGCGAGTTGAAACAGGACGACCTTTACAGTCCTCTTCCTCCTTTTATAAAAGCATATTTGATTAAACATGTTAGACTTAAGGTAATTTAAAAAGTCGTTTAGACCTAACCAACCAACATATTTAAGTAAATATAAATTATAATTATTTATATTAGTATTATTATTATATTGAAATTATTGTAATGTATCAAAATTATATATTTATTTGCCTGTTAAAAATATTATGAATGTATTCCTATATAAAAAGTCAAACATAAAAGCATATTTAGGGATAAATTTATGTTTTAATTAGAGAACTTATTACAAAGTAAGTTTTTTAATTAAGTTATCTTGAAGGCAATAAACTTATATCATCTTAACCTATTAGACTTGATTCTTGTAAAATTTAGTTCATCTATTTTCATCTGTCTCGTGTTTTGAGTAGTGACAATTTTAATTTTTATAGATTACAATTTGATTTACATGAATTTTTTTTCAATGATTCATGAGTCTATTATCTAACATAAAAAAAAGTTAGACTTATATAAAAGATTTAATATGAAATAGATCTAGTTAATAGTTCAAACTAAATTTTTAAATATGTCAATCTGGACCTAAAACATTTTTGTGACAAATAACATATAAATCTCAAACCTTAAGTTTTTTAATCGAACTTGACCTGCTTAGCCAAGGTCTTTGTTATGTCGGGCATATTCTCACTCATAATTAAGACAAGACACTATGACAAGATGACCAACTACTAACCTATTACCAATTTATATCAAGTTGTTTGTTCATTCATGAACTACTAGATATATAATATAAAAATAGTGAAAGTTATTATTATTATTGTTGAGGAGCTGATTCAAGTAATTAATGAGGGGGGAAAAAGCAACGTCCGTAACAAAAAAATATTGGCAATTGTTTCCTGCATCCCATTTTTTCTACTTGTACCTCTTTATTTTCAAATATCCTGAGATTGCCCTCCATGGAACCTCCGTTTGAAACTGACACCACCGTTGCTCCCTTTTCCTCCATTGTAACCATATTTGTTTCCTTTACTTTTGTCTAAAAGCCTCTAATTAACACCACAGTTGTCCTCCATGGGTCACTGTTCGTTGCATTGCATTAAAGAGTTATAATTCCGGATTGAAAAATCTGAAATACACAAAAAATCGAGCTCTTCCAGATTGCTCATTCCAAAATTATGCATACATAATTCCATAATGAATAATCCAAAAACATGTTATTTCCATATTACTTATTCTAAGATTATGTCTGCATAATCTAGAATGGACAATCCGTATGTATAATTCAAGATTGGCCATTCCATAATTATGCATACATAATTTTGGATTTGTGTATGCATAATTCTAGAATGGGCATTCCGAAAGTGCTAATTTATTTGCAATTTTGAATTTTACAATCTGGCATTATAACTAGTAAAAAAAATGTAAACAGTATTCTTGTTCATTCAAGTTTTCTATGGGATGCAAGAAGCAAAACATGGGTTGCAAGAAGTAAAAGGTCTAAAATATTTCCTCCAAAACTACAATTTGGGCTTTAAGCCTATCGATCCTTAAGGCCCAATTGAAGGGCCCTGAACTGGTCAAAAAGGCCTTAAAAAAGAAACAAAACTGGATAGTGTAATATATTTTAGGCAATTTCTTCCTCCATCGTGTCGAACTTGCTTTCTGCACCCTATCCAGAATGCGATTTACATGCCGGATTAGCCATTCCGAAATATAAAAATTTACATTCTAGATTACATTCCAAAAAGGCTGATCCATAATGTAAAATTACATTTTGGAATAGACTTTCTTGAAAGGTTAAAAAGGTGTAGGAAGTAAATCTGGAGGTTCAGGAAACAATTGTCTACACTTTAGTGTTTGTTTTTCTCAGTTATCTAGCCGAATTGACTTCAAGGAAGCCTAACACATGAAATCAGAGAGTCAATACCCAAATTAGACACCAACCCATTGAACAGCTCGATAGCCTGGAATACTCATCTTTTTCTATTTCTAGAAACAAAATATATATTTTGTTTCTGTATTATAGTATATTAATTTGACGCTCTGGACAAATTTAATAGTTAATACTCATTTACATTGATAAAAAAAAAAATGGTACAAAATTGTTAAATTGGCAATTGTTTTCCCTTAACGGGAATCCTCATAAAACCGGAGCAAGGTTGATAATATTGATATATGGTTAAAGACAGGGACGGATCTAGGTTGACATCAATGGGCCAATTGTCCCCACTAAATATTTTTTTTTTTTACTTGTTGAATATGTTAAATAATTAGTATTTTTGTTCCATAGAAAAATAGGTGTTGCTCCCACAAAATAATTTTTTTTTAAAAGAAAGAACATAATTATAAAAGATAAAAGAAAAACTAAATTAATACCAATTTTATTCATTTTATCTTTTTAAATTTGTAGAATGATAGATATTTTAATTTTTTTTATCATGAAATTATGTATTTTATAAAAGCTAATATTATTTTTTGTTTATGAAAATATTATAGGGTATTTTTTATCCACTAAAAAAAGTCTTTTGGATCTGTCACTGGTTAAAAATGCATACAAATTGTGATCGCAGGCATATATATCAAATGTTCGATAGGAAATTTAACTATTTAAGTGAGTTGTACACAATATATAACTATCTATCCTTAATTACAATTTGAGTAACTTGCAGATATTCTAATTAATTGAAAGGCAAATAATAATTAATAATATAACAAATCAATTTGATTACGTGGCCTTTGTTGGGCATGCCGAATTGTAGATTCTATCGGGTCACAACATTTCGTTATAAAAATATAATATGCAACTAGTGGACTAGGCAAGTTGGTAGAAATAATTCGATACATTTATTCTTTATCCTAACCTGAACCTAATCTCCACATGTCAATTACTATTCACAAACTCTTTATCCCAAAGATTGCGGTGGAAATTGAGTTAGTGGCAGTCTAATACCATATGCTAAATTATTATTTGGCCACTTTTAATTCACAGACCCACGAGTCTTTTAAAGGTATAGGCATAAAGGCCTTGGTTAGAATTTTCTTTTCCTAGGGTAGATTGGTTTAAATTTATTTTAATAAAATAATTATTATTTTTAGTGTGTCTGTCTAAATTATCTTTACTTAAAAAACAATTTTTTACTTATTTTAATAAGCAAATCTTATCTATTTCTTAAAAAAAACACATATATAAATAATTCTTATTTTAAAGTTACTTTCTTAAATTTAAACAAATTCACCCGTTTTCTTCTTTTATTGGAAGAAATTATTGATAAGGATCAACCATAACTATGCATTATATATATCCTTCGCACAAATTAAAGTAGAAAATCAAACATGAGTTTGTTATTAATAACTTCATAATTTAGTGTCCATGACTAAATTGTAAATGTATGAAATCAGATAATATTCAAATTCAATATCTAACAACTTTAGATGAACTTATTTTATCTCTTTTTATATTTTGTGAAGGGTGAATTTTTAGATAGTATGGTAATGATAATGATAATATCTTTTAAAAAATTAAATGCTAGGAGAAAAGTTTGAAAATATGTTATAGGCTTAGGACCTAGACTATATGAGTTTGGCACATTATACCAAAACAAAATAATGTTTTCAAGCAAAGCATGGGTTTCAAAAAACCGTTTACGATTGAAAATCTTGTTTGTGTATAAAATATTAGATATTAAAAGACAAATCCAACATCAAGTCAACCTTTTTGCAATTACCATAAGCAGAGAAATTACGGATTCCTTGAGCAGTACAAATCTACGATACGTACATCGAATGCTCCAAATTTTGGCATATAAAGAAGATAGTGGTTTTTCTTTTCCTCTAAGTTTGATGGAATAAAGGAATTTAGGAGAAAACAGAGATTTGAAGGGAATCCCTAAGAAGTTGCATAGTTTTATTCTTCTACAGCTAAGCCAAGCAGCAAGCACACAAGGTTCTTTGGATCAGATTAGTTATTTCTCTTGGCACATTTCACTTTAACAGTTTTTAGTTTCAAAATAAGTGTTATATTCATCTACATAAACTCAAAAAAATTAATAAATAGATAAAAAGAATAATAATTTTAAAAAATTAAATTTAATAAATCATAAAAAAAAATTAATATTAATATTACATAAAAAATAAAATCACACTTATCAGAGAGATATGACAAAAAAAAACAATTAATATTATATTAATAAGTTAATATTACACTTATTTTAAAATAAATTTTGTTTTCAAATACGATACTTAATTTGGAACGCATGAAATAAGTTGTAACTTCACATCTTCACCTAGATTTTTAGAGTTAAATAGATGTTAATTCTTTAAATGAAGTAAATATAATCTCTTTTGTAAGTATTTTTTGAATTATGAGACTTTTTCTAAGTTGGATTAGAATTTCATTCTCTCCTCCAAAATTTGATTGTTCCAAAAAATAAAAGAATATAAAACTAAGATTCAGTTATGGCCTAGGAGGACAAAGAATGAAGTTCTAAATTCTAAAATTCTTATTCTATTATTCTACCATTTTACAGCTCAGACATGCTTGATGCTTTTTCTCAAGGCTTCTTGAAGGCAAATTGTCAATAAGGAAGCCACGTGTGCACGATTTGAGGAAGATACTAACTTCCCTGAGTTATTAAATTTGAGAGTGACACCGACGCCTCATAAAATATCCAACTAGGAAAAGGAAAAGTGCACCATTTCCAATTCCTCTAATCCTATCCTCATCAACACAAAAATACATGAAACACTATACATTATAAAATCAAATTTCAATAATACTATAAAGGGCGCTTGTGTATTTTTTTATACATCTAAATCATTTTTTATTTTGTTATTTCTTTTACCATCTTATCAATAGGAAATATTTACTAATTCTACTTATGATTAAATTTTATTTTTCAATCACATCTTTTCATTCATAAAGCTTAAATTCAAAATCTTATTTAACATAACTAAGTCCAAAATCACTCACACTAACTACTTATTAGTTTTAATTTTTTTGGTTTTTGGGTAATATGAAACTATATTTTGAAGATTTACATTTTACTTGGCTAAAAAGGTTGGAGGTGGCGTGGTTGCATTATTATCCTACGATAAGAGGGAACTATCTATTATTCGTTGGGGAGTGGGGTCCACAGCACAATCCAGCGAATCCGTGGTAAATGGGCCCTGGGCGGCTCTTGGGTCAAGCTCATTCTCTCCCTTTAGTCCCTCTTCTAATTCTTTTGATTTATTCTCTTCACCCCACTACTCTCTCTTTTCATTTCATTTGTTGTTTTCAATTTTTATTTAATTCAACAAATTTTCCTGAAAAATATAAATTATTTTAAATAATTTTTTTAAAAAAAATAACTATTTCAAACTTCCTAATTAGATGATACTAGTATATATTTAGTTATTGTAACCCCACCTACTGAATTCGTGTGAGATGGCATCCTTCCTGAGATATTTAATTATAGATATTTTTTCACACACTTGAATAGGGTTACGATGACATTACAATCATATGACAGAAGTCGAATATATGTTGTGAGTATAAATTTGATTTTCAAGCCGGTTTGTATAAATCTATAAAATAAAGTCAGTTTATATATAAAAAAAATGTTGGGAGAGATTATTCTCTTAAATAATTTTAAACCTCGATATATCAATTGATTAAAGAAAAAGTTGTATATGTGGTCTCAGTTTTTATCATTTATCTAATTTCAGTAATTGATAGTGTAAGCGAGCTTACATGTTGTGCAGGTAAAGATTTTAAGTGGTAGAAGACTCTAGCATTTTTTTGGTATCTTTATAATATCTATTTTTTTAGTGTTAATTTAATAGTTTCTCATGCTTTTTCTAAACAACAATCATTAAATAAAATTAACGAAAAGTAAAACAAACAAACAAATAAAAATATTTTTTATTACATTAGATCAAAATTTTAATATAACTTTGGAAACCAGTCTAATTCAAGTGGATGAAAAAAAAATTATTGAAAGAAGAAATCTAATTAGATTCTTTAACAAAAATAATCATCAGTCAAGATGATGAATATTTTATATTAAATATCATGATAACAATCACACCAAAATTATAAATCATTATATATTGTAAGTTTATTGATTTTACATCAAAAATAATTTTTAATGAGTAAATAGTGTGAAAAAATTAAATTAAATGTATAATTTCTAATAATTTCAACTAATAATAAACAAAGTACTTTAAAGAATATGTTAAAAAATATATTACTAATATTTCTCTCTTATAAAATAACACAAAATCAACAAAAGCAATGAACTAATCACTTGCGAAAAATAAATTACTAGCCTATATAACCTGATGCAAACTATTTGAAAAATAAATTCAAGATCAAGAAAAATAAATTGGCAAGATACGATTAACACTTCCATAACAAAAGAAAGAAACAACAAATATATTGAGAAAATATATTAGCAAACTGAAATATTTAGAAAAAAAATTCCTTAACTTATAAGGCCGAGTGTTTAATTTGACGTTGGATAATTAATCATAAATTTAAAATTAATTTTAAATATATTTTTATATATTTAACTTTATATTAAAAAAAATTAAAATTAATCTTGAGTCCAGAATCAATTTGGATTAAATTCAAAATTTTATATTAAATTTTACTCATAATTTAATTTTATAATAATAAAATCACTTCAAAATTAATTTTAAACAAAATTTATGTTACCGACACCCTTTCAAATCCACACTCAGACTTTTTAATAAACTTCCACAGCAATTTAAACTTTTAAAAAGAGAAAACCAACTTAAAAAGTCAAAATCAAACCTGAACACGGTTTCATTTTGTCCGTTTTCATTGATACAAAGCAATTTATCTTCAATCAAATTTATTTATTAAACTGAATCATAAGTGTCCAACGTAAAACTATTTTGACAAAATTCACACGAAAAGATAGTACTTACCATTGAGAAAACACAGTAAAAAGCATGCTTTTCTTTGGGGGGAAAAAAGATTTTGCCGTCACACCAAATCATTGATGTACCAATACGGAATTGGCTATACACGAATCAAAACCGATAATGTTTGAGAAAAAAATAAGGAAAAATAAGGAAACATTGCTAGTTTCTGAACATCACTGTCTAGGGTTGATATCCTAAATAAGTTGTGTGGGAAACACCACGTCTATTGTTTTTCTATCACTCTTTATCCATCTGTTTTCTTCCTCAATGTATATTTATAATGATAAGGCAAATACACACATATGCAATATACGTAGTATTAGTACATGACAATGTAGTGTTGCTATTGTTAAATCTAATACTTCTAGTGAACCTTTACTACAATGAAATCTCTCTGGGTCCCTCTAACTAGACCCACATATGATTTGGACCAGAAGATCCATATCCAAGTGTATGTGCCCCCTATCTACAGCAAAATGGTAATTAATCATTGTTGGTCATTTATAGCACATACATACATACGTTATAAATATCAGATATAAAAATAAGGATAAATAAATTTATCTCCGAAAATGTAATATGGTGATAAATTAGTCCCTGAAAAATAAAAAATACAAATTTAATTCATGAATATAAAAAAAGTGAGATAAATTAGTTCTATTGTTAAATTTGTGAGATCATTTTGTTATTAACTTGTAGTTCAAGAACCAATTTGATAATAAATTGTATGTTTTGATAACTAATTTGATATTTAGTTGTAAAGTTTAGAGACCAATTTATCATTATATTATTTACATGTTTAAGTTGTCGCATTTTTTGTATATTTAGAAACTAAATTTGAAATTTTCATCTTTTAAGGATCAATCTATCATTACCTCACACTTTTAAAGATGAATTTATCTATTTATCTTAAAAATAAAAATAAGTTAACTGCAGGGAGGAAATAAAAAAGAATGAAAAATATGATGAGAAGAATATCAAGAACTCAATATTTCCTCCTATTTTGTGGAAAGGAAGTGAAGAGGGATATTTTTTAAATGATAGATTTATTTATTTTATTTACTTATGTGTCATTATTATATTATAAGAATATTAAAGTTATTTAGCATAAATATATCTTTTTATTTCGAATCAGATATAAGGAAAGAAAATAATAATTTTACTTATTTATTTTCATTAAATATTGAAGGAGAAATTTGTTTATTTTTCATTTCATTTTTTTATTATTCTCCACATCTAAAAAATATTATGTTTGGAATTTTTTAAACAAAAAGTGTTGTCTCAAAAATAATTTTAGAACTATTTAATACTTTTTAAGAACTAAAAAAAATTGATGGTAGCTTAAATAATTATGTTAGGTATTTGGTTGAATTTGACCAAAATAAAAAAAAACAGGAAAAATTGAGGATTGGACTAAAATTACAAGCTTTCTAAAATAGGTAGATCAAATGTCTTTATTTTAAAATGAGACCAAACTTTTAAATTTAACAAAATAGAAAGACCGAAATTAAACCATTTTTTTATGATTTAGTCCTTGTGAACACCTTTCTCCTTTTTTCTTCCTCCTCTTTCTTCCCTTATCCCTTCTTTGTTTCCTTCTCTTCTTTTTCCTTATCACCACCTTCATCCTCTTTTTATTTTACAAGCTATGTGTCTTTTGAATCCTCTTGCATCAACTAATTCTCTTTGACCCTAAATCGGAGAGCCTCAAGGCTGCAAAGTTTAGACTTGTTTCTTAGACAAGACGTCGTAACCTTGAAGTAGCAATTTGTATAGGCACTCCTTGCAATGCTAGTAACTTGATACATTGTTTGAATCTTGTTGCATCAAATTATTGGAAACATGGAAGTTGTCATTTAATTTTTTTTTCTAAATCACATAGTAACATAACAAAAAATGCATGTTCATCGACATGAAACGGTGAACGAAATGCTTGAATTGTATGTTGCTTGGTTTCTATAGAGAGAAATAAGAGGAAAATGGAAAGAAGAAAAGAAAATGGAAGAGAAATAAGGGGGGAAAGAAGGGGAAGAGAAAAAAAAAAGTAAGGAGAGGGGCTTAGCCACAAAAAAGTTTCCTTTAGTGGTAGGCTATGGCATACTTGTTTTTATTTTCAAATGTCTTACACTTTAACAATTGTAAGATAATTCTTGCGATAGTGTTACCAAACCTAAAGCTAACATAGTCTTATGACAGGGAAGTAAGACTAGAAATGAATTGAACTAACTCAAACCTAGTTCAAGACTTGATTCAACAATTGACTCATTAAACTTGGTTCTAAACAAAATGAGTTGGACTTGAGTTAAAAATTAAGCTCATTAAATAAACGAGTTAAACTTGACTTATACATAGTTTGACTTGATTGATTCATGAATCAACTTTATATGTGTGTGTGTGTAAGTAATTTTTAATTAATTTTATATTTTGTTTTTTTTGTTTTAA
Organism: Glycine max; assembly: GCF_000004515.6. Lineage (NCBI taxonomy): Eukaryota > Viridiplantae > Streptophyta > Magnoliopsida > Fabales > Fabaceae > Glycine > Glycine max. Next base: position 5,224,683 of record NC_038252.2, on the reverse strand, counting down.
ATAAAGTATGTAAAGTAGAATTGAGCTAACGAGCTAAACCAATTTGTGTTGCAAAATTGAATTAAGTCAAGTTCAAGCTAAAAATGTTCATATTAAACTCGAGTTGAGCTTTGAGTCGAGTTTGGTTAAGCTTGACTTAACTTGACTTATTTTTAACCCTAATGAAAAGGACTAAAATATAAGAAAATTGTTTGTATAGTAGTGGTGTGGATACCAAAGTATTTGACTCAACTAGATTAAAATGATGCAACAAGGGTTTGATGCATCGTATATCTCCAAGCATTTGGTCCTAAACATTGTATATCTCCGAGTGTTTTATGCAACAACATTAAAACCATGCAACAAGTATTGCCACCACAAGGAATTCTCACACAAATTGCTACTTGCATACTACATTATTTTTGTTAATGACACATGGAAATACAAACCAAGAGGGGGATGAATTGGTAATTGAAAAACTTTTTGCAATTTGCTTCCTTTAATCCAATTGAAACAAGAGATTTAGTTGTGTTGCAAATACTCTTTGATTTCTTAAAGACAGTTAACCCTTACACAATGATAGAAAACAAATATCAACACATAATTGTTAAGAAACTTAAGCAAGAAGCAATATAAGAGTTGAGAGGTTAGAAAAAAAAAGTACATACAATTTATATTAGTTTAATTTCTAGGAAATCTACATCCAATTGATCCTTAGTAACCTCACTAGGATCTTGCCACTATAATCTTTGAATTACAACCAAACTCACAAGCAAATGCACATCACAAATGTACTAACCCTTGAAAAGCTATTAAGAATTCAAACCTACATGTAGAAAATCCATTACATGAACACCATTTAGAAACTCACTCAATGAAAATAAAAAACAAAACACAAATTAAGGAAATATTTCACCTGATAAGCGAAAGACGTAATGGATAAAAGTGGAATAAAATGAAGTTTCCATTGATCCATTGATCTCAAATGTAAAATGAAGTTTCCAGTCAAATGATCAAAGTGGTGATGACACTTAGAGGTTCCAAAGCTCTCTCAATGAAAAATACAATAAAAAAATATAAGAAAAAGTGTCACACACGAAGTCCTTTGAAAAACTCATTTTTATAGTCTCATAACAAAAATAGTCAATTAAGCCATAGAGGTCATTAATTATATTGTTTTTCGCATCACCTGAGTTTTTGGAAGAACATACAAATGATTTATCATATAGTCGACTTTTTTGTGAAAGTGAAAAAACTCTTTAGACCCAAATAGTCAATTAGACATCAAGGACAATTGACTAAATGTGAACATATCTCAATTCTAATATATAGGGTCACGATTTAGTCTACTATATTAGCATATAGTTGATTATATTGATGCAAAATTGAAACTTAGAGACTTTAAAAACAAAGTTACGAAAGTTTCAATTCACAAAGGTTAATCATCATGAATCAATGCAATGTTAATCGGTTAGCATGTTGAATTGCATATCCTAGTTTAGGATGCATGTATGCATGACTTCACACACAATCAAGCATTAAAGTAATAACAATTATCCTAATCAAGACTAATGTTCCAGTTACAACTCATCATCAACAAAATACAAGGGTTTACATAAGCCTCATGACATCTTCATGTTTACAATCTTGTCCAAGAATTGTGTCTAAACCCTACAACCTAGAGATTCTTCGATTTAGGGACAATGATAAGTAGTTGTTAAAGAAGCAAAACTCTTGATATAAACAAAGAAGAGTTGATAAGAAAAAGGAAGAAAATGAAACAATGAGGGACAATGTTAATATAGACTAAAACATAAAATAATTGTGTAAGTATAAGGATCAAATTAAACATTGAAATATTATAAGTATAGGAATCAAAACATAAAATACAAACACATGAATTACACGTCAACACTACATTAATGTCATGACAATGCCATATTAGTGCATTATTAACAACATTAAGTTTTATTTGGCTGTAGGGACTAAATGTAAATATTTTGCTTGTATAAAGACTAAAACTAGTAGTTTTTAAGTGTAGAAACTAAAATATAAAAAATAAAACTGTATAAATATAGGGCCAAATAAATAACTAACCAGTAAAAAAATACAAATAAATAAATACACATTACAATGTGTGTCTTTCTTGACTTTTTGATGAAAGTGGGTAAACAATAATAATTATCCAAATAGTGTAGTATAAAAACAATTTACATGGCATGAGTTTTTTTTTTTTTTTGCCATATAGGACATTGGAGACATCGATCTGAATGACATTTTTCATATTTTTTTTAGATTTATTATCATTTTAGTCCTTTCACTTTTTAAAATTTTTATCTTTAGTTTCTGAATTTTGTTTATCTATTTTCAGTCATTTAACTTTTTCTTTATCATGAATTTTAGTTCCTTAAACATTTTTATATTTATGAACTAAAAATATAAAGAATTCTAAAAAGATTAGGAACTAAAAAAGATAGTTTACTCTACAATCAAAAGATTATAATTATAATCAGAGACAAATCTAGACGAGGGAGCAGGGGCTCTAGCCCTCTCTTGGAACTTTTTTTTTTTTATCTATATACATGTATTTTTAAGTTAATTAATATAAAAATAATTTTATATGTTATTATTATAATAATAATTAATTTTAATTAGTATAAAATTATATAAAACTAGATGTGTGTTTATTATTTTTATAATAACAACATTATCATTATTTAATATAAAAATTAATTCCAATTTATGTGTAAAAATAATATTTTTTTTAAAAAAATATTATTTATTAAAAGTTAGAAATTTAAACAACTATAAAGAAAGAAAAAATAATTTACATTTCTGAATCCGTCATTGGTTATAATACATTTTTTTAACAGAAATATTTTTCATCATTCATTGGTATTTTTTAAATGTAAAGATTAAAATTCATTATTTATTATAATTATTAAATTTTAAGAAAATAATTAAAAAAATGAAGAATGAAGTTACCCTTTAAGGAAGTTCATCCATCTTTAAAATACTAATAATCTTACCTTATATCTTGGCAGGAGTGACGTCATCACGGGAATCAGAGCAAACCCCACCCCCTTAGGTAGTACGGAGAATGGAACCACGTAACCGCCCTTCCCAATCCCGAAGCGCCACGTCACACGAAACGACCCGTTTTCTTTCTTTCGCTTCTCTTCTCAGCAGCCTTTGTTTTTAAAACCCCAAACAAAATTTAAAAAAAGTAAGGATTCAAAGTGAAGTGAAGTGCCCCCTGTCCTACTTCACTTTTAGTTTTCTCTCTCCTCTCTCTCTTTCTCTCTCCTTGGTCCTTGGAGTTACAAGAAGTTGTTTGTTCCTGTCCTTAATTTCTTCAACCTTCTCAACACGTTTAATATCACTAACCACTTCCTCGTTGAATCATAACATAACCACTTGGTCTGTGTTTGTTTTTGCAACTTCATATTGTACATAAAAACATGGATGATGAATATGCTAAGCTTATTAGAAGGATGAACCCACCAAGGTGAGTTGTTTTTGTTTCACACTCTTTCTTTCTTTTTTGTTTTTTGGGGACAGCTTTTTATGTTTTGCTTAATTATCCAAATTTGGCACCACAATTTTATTACTTTTTTTTTTGGTTTATGGAAGTTTTAATCAAGTGGGGCATAAAATTAAACCTCTTTTTTGCAGTTTGGTGCTTTCAGTTTTCCCCACTGATAGGGAAGTTCCTTGCTTGATTGATTCTTCTTTTCTACACTCTCACTCTTCAGTTTAGTATCCCATGTAATAATTAGCATACTATGTTTCCAAAACGGTTTTTTTTTTTTAAGAAAACTATTTTTGGTCAACTGTTTTTAGATGTTGAATTTTTCCTTACATGTGTTCATAAATCATAATCAAATTAGCCGTTTATGGCATGATTTTTCAGGTGATTTGATGTGATAATCGTTATTTCTGTGTTTGAGTTCTTGTGTGTGTATATCATGTTTATGTCTATAAGATTGGTGTTGTTTTTTGTTTAACTAGCTTATTGCTATGCAGGGTTGTGATTGACAACAATGCCTGTGAAAACGCAACTGTTATTCAGGTAAAGCTTGTGGTTCCTCTTTGTCTAGGTTTCACAAAATTGAGTTGACAATTAGAAAGATTCTTCTTTTTTCTTCTTTCAGTTTTTCATATGATTTGATTTGATGTCATAAAGCTGGTGTTTTCCTCTGTTTTGGTTTCACAAAATTGAGTTGACAACAAGAAAGATTCTTCCCGTTTTCTTTTTTCTTTCAAATTTTCTAATGATTTGATGTTGTTGAATCCTTGGTTGTATTTTTTTTCTTTTTTCTTTTTAATATAAAATCCAAAATTGTTTCCTGAGTTGATTTCTTTTTAGGAATAATAATAATAAATCAACTATCCACTTTTTTATTATCTAAAATTTAAATACTTTTGCAGGTTGACAGTGTCAACAAACATGGGATTCTCCTTGATGTTGTCCAAGTTATATCAGATATGAACCTTGTGATAACAAAGGCCTACATCTCCTCTGATGCGGTGTGGTTCATGGATGGTAAGTTTTCCCTTCTTCATCAGTGACAAGCTAAAAGGGGAAAAAGACTAAAAGTATTATTATTATTATTATTATTATTATTATTATCAACTTTGCTTCTGATCCTAGTATTTTTTTTTTTTCAGTGTTTAATGTGATTGATCATAATGGAAACAAGATCAGAGATAAGGAAGTCATTGATTATATTCAGAGGGTAGGGTTTTGTATGCTTGAATTTTTTAAATACTTTAATTAAGGCTTTGTGTTTTTCCATCTCTGTGGAAGGGTCCCCCTTTTTCTTCTTGGCTAGAAATCCTCAGGTTAAGTAAGCAGGAAACTTGTGTTAGAGTATGCTGATTTGAATTTGGTTCTTTTAATAACAGTGATACGAACTATAGTATTCTTTTACTCTTATTTGCTGCTTGCTGATTGAACTAGCCAGCAACTGGTTTTTCAAAGTGGAATAGAAGAAAAGAACATGCTCAATCTTAATTGTTGTTCACTTTTTATTTCACTGATTAGTTATTTTAGTTTTCGAAATTCTGTTGGTTCCGGTATTCTTCCTGCAAAGGTTGTATGAACCTGCCAGATCCATCTGGTGGACACACTGTTAGAAGTGCTTGGGCTGAAAGATGATAGATAAACTTGTGTTATCACTGTCATACTGATTTATTTAATAGTATAGTGATTAGTGAACATAGGATGATACAAAGCAACATAAAATCCTTGAAGAAATTTGAGGGTCTTGAAATTGTGGAGATTTGATCTTAATAAATACCATGCTGCACATGTAAGTTATCTATTCTGATGTTGTGATGCCTAATTTAGGTCCATTAAGATATGAATGTCTTCTTTGTTCAAGTGATCTGTGAATCTCATCATGTGAAAAATATATAGTTCGTTGATGATAGATGGTCAATAATAAGGCTTGTCACTTGTGGTTTCTTTTCTGATTTTTTTTCCTCTTTTTAATTTTGTAGAGACTTGAAAACAATCCCAGCTTTGCACCCTCATTGAGAGAGTCTGTAGGGGTTGTACCAACTGAAGAGCACACCGTAATTGAACTCACTGGCACAGACCGGCCAGGTTTACTATCTGAAATCTGTGCAGTTCTCACAGACCTTCACTGTAATGTGGTGACTGCTGAGATATGGACACACAATACTAGAGCTGCAGCCGTAGTTCACGTGACGGATGATTCCAGTGGCTGTGCCATCAAGGATCCATCTCGCCTCTCTACAATAAGGGATTTGCTTTCTAATGTCCTTAGGGGGAGTAATGATCCAAAGACAGCAAGGACAACGCTTTCACCCCCTGGTGTTACAAATAGGGACAGAAGATTGCATCAGATTATGTTTGCTGACAGGGACTATGAAAGGATTGAAAGAGCAGGACGAGGGGGACTTAGAGATAGAGATAAACGCCCTCTCCCTCATGTAACTGTTGTAGATTGTGTTGAGAAAGATTACACTGTGGTTACCATGAGAGCACAAGATCGACCAAAGTTGTTGTTCGATATTGTTTGCACTTTAACTGACATGCAGTATGTAGTTTTTCATGGTGTTGTCAAGACATTAAGGACAGAAGCTTTTCAGGTTAGCCAACTTTCTGTTGTTTGCTACATGGTTCAAATTTTTTTGCTTTGCATGCCTGTACTTGTTATTGTATCTAAACTTTGAATATTAACATGAGTTTAATTTGTACGTATTTGTCAATATAAACATTTTACAAAATCAATCAATCAGAAATCCCTATTATAATGACTTTTAAGGTATTTATCCTAAAAGTCAGCAATCTTACCATATATATGATAGTTGTTATTGGATAACAATATAAAAACCTTTTGCATTGTTAGTGCATATACTATTTACTCTATTTTGAACATTTGAACTATATGGATTCTATATGATTACAAAAGCTAATTGATGCATCAAATCTATACTTTCATTTGGTCAGCATGGACTGGTCTGACCCATTTTGGACAATTTTCTGCATGAATTTTTCTGACTGAGCCTTTTCTCCCTTATCTAGGAATTTTATATTCGGCATGTTGATGGCTTTCCCATAAGTTCAGAGGCAGAGCGAGAACGCCTCGTGCAGTGTCTTGAAGCAGCAATTGAAAGGCGAGCATCTGAGGTGTGAAAACAATCCAAAGCTTGAAGCTATACTCCTCACTACTTTTTTGTTCAGTGGTATGCTAAGATTATGTTTGTATGCAGGGAATGGAGCTGGAGTTGTGCACAGAAGATCGCGTGGGACTCCTCTCAGATATCACGAGAATATTTCGCGAAAACAGTTTATGTATCAAAAGAGCAGAAATATCAACCGAAGAAGGAAAGGCTAGAGATACTTTTTATGTCACAGATGTTACTGGTAACCCAGTTGACCCCAAGATTATAGATTCAATTCGCAGACAAATTGGTGACAAAGTACTGAAAGTAAAACATAACTCTAATCTTTCACCAAAGCCCTCTCAACCAACAACAATTGGATTTCTCTTAGGAAATTTTTTCAAAGCTCGATCTTTTCAGAATTTTAAGTTGATCAGATCTTATTCTTGAGTCCTCCTTTGTACATTCTCAGCATTTTCATTGTGTTACTTTCAAATCAAACAGAAATGTATGTATGCAAGATAAAGAAATTGTATATGTTCCTACCCCAGCAAAGGGGGGCTTGGAATTCACACTGTACAGTAGAAAGCTTAAACACCAATGTACATACATAGCTTAGTGTAAATAGTTGTGCTCAGTAGCATGTTACCTAGGTTGTAAATGGAGCAAGTAGTTCTTTTAGATTATCAAGTCCAAAAGAGTAAATAGTGCTTTTAAGTGGTGTGTTTGGAGTAGATGTAAACTTGGGTTTGTACATGATGTAAAGTGTACATTTTGGTGGTGTAATTTGGAGTAGATGTAAATTTGGGTTATGTACGTAAAATTAATGGAAAAGATGTAATTATGTGTATAATTGTCTGTCACCTTTCCTTTTTCTCTCTGTTCACATATCCTCTTGCTGCACTGTGTAATGCTATTTGCGTAATTGTTGATAAGAATGGTTAATTGCTTAGTAGTGTTTGCTTTGATTTTTTTGAAACTTAAAAGCCAAGTTTAAGTTAAAAACTAGAGTTTTAGATTTAAAATTATAGTTGCTAGGTAATTTTATAATTTCTTAAACTTAAAGTTAAGTGTTTTGAGTGGTATGCTTTTGAATTTCAAAATTTGAATTGGAAAAGGAAAAAGGGAAGTAAAAGTCAAAAGTTTTTTCTATTATTAACATTTTAAAAGCTTCTTTTTTTCTATTATTATGCTACAAGAATTTTTGTAAAAGCTGCGTACAAACTATTTTAAAAATAGAATTTTCTGATTCTTGGAAGAAAAATGATTTTGGAAATAAAATTATGAATAATCGGATTTCCATCTTGGAGATTAGGTTAAATCAAATTTGTTAAAAAAAAGGCTAATTTTTAAGTAGTTTTTTTAAAATTTGTTTTTCTTAACTTTTCATTTATGAAAAAGATAAATTGGATTAAACTGGAAAATTATAAATAGAGGGACATTTACATACCTTGAGCATTTTCATTTTTTCTAGTTATCGAAGCATTTGAAGTTATATCTTTAGTCTTCCTCAATCCTTACTTCGTGACTCTCTTACTTCATGACTACAAGTTGAAAATAGTTGCCAATCAATATTTGGTAACCTTTACATTATTAGCAAATGTTCTAACTAATAAACTGATTTAATAAGTTAATTATGTTAAAAAATAATTAATATCTGTTATATATAATATTAAATTTTTTAATATATATTTAATACACATATGAGTTTAAATAATTAATTTTAAATAAAAATTATAAGTTTAATAAAAATTTATATATATATATATATATATAAATATATTATTAGATTAAAATTAATTGTTATAAAATTTAATTGATGATTAAATTTATCAAAATAAATTAACTAAATTAATAGGTCAATTATCTTAATTTATAACTGATAATTTATATAGACGATACATAAGCACAATATTGAAATTATAAAAAAAAATATTAGGTGTAAAAGAAAAACAACTAAGAGAGTTAAATGTTGTCACTATTAATACAACACTACAGTTATTTCCTTGACTGCTAACTAAACAAAATGGCTTGCATACTCTAATTTTAGCCATCGTGTGCGCACATTTCTAACGACTAAGCTAGCTTCGATTTAAGGCTATACAGTATACGTTTGATTAGCTTAAAACTGTAACTTAAGAATATGTTTGAGATGTCAAATAAGCTAACTTTTTTTCTTTTTTAACTAAATTAAGATATTTGATAACCAATCTTATTTTATTAGCTTAAAAGTTACAAGTTACTTTAATTAGTTTATCTATCTTTCTCCTTTTCATTTTGGTTTTTACCATCTCTCTTTCTTAATCATTTTTATGCTATTTTCTCTTACTATTTTAATATACTTTTATTTTAATTTTTAATAAAATATTTTAAAACTATAATTACTTAGAAAATGCTTGTGTTTTAGTCAAATAATAATAAATGGATAAAAGCTATATTGGCCCCTTAAAGTGTATTGTGTCATCACATTAGTCCTTAAACCAAGAAATTTTCAAAGAAATACATGAAAATGCATTGTATGAATCACTTTAGTAAAAAATTCAAAAGTTATATGACCTAAAATGATAATATTAAGATATGTTTAAGAAATTAAGGGTACATTTCATTAAAAATTTAAAAGATTTAATTTTATAATATTCAATCAACAACATCATTTTTTCTTTAAAAGAGTAGGTCAAAATCTATTAATGGGCAAGAACAAAATGATGAGGAAGGAAGGAGAATGAGTGTGAGAGAGAGTGGTGCAAGAGGACTAAGCAAGGCTGTGATCTCAGCCTCAAAGAAGAGGGGAAGGTGGGGCCCAGAAGTGGAGGAAAGACTCCACAGGCTGGGTTGGCGGCAACGACTGAGCCCATCCCTGGTTGGCAATGTGATTGATCCTTTTCTGAAGAGCCACCACTCCCTTGCACTTGGCTTCTTCAATTGGGCCTCTCAGCAACCCGGTTTCTCCCACACACCCTTCACCTTCCACTCACTCCTCAAGTCCCTCTCCCACACCAACCACTTCTCTGCTATTCATTCACTCCTCAAACAGGCCAAGGCCCTCAACTTTCCCATCCAACCTTCCCTTTTTAGCTCCATTATAGCCTCCCACGTCGCCCGCAACCGTGCCCGCCAGGCCTTTTCGCTCTACTGTGGAGTTGGTTCCCTCTCTGCTGAAATTGGAGTGGCTACATCTAACTCGCTCCTGGCTGCCCTTGCCTCGGACGGGTGCTTGGAGAGTGCCCGCAGGGTGTTTGATGAAATGTCCGAGAGGGGGGTTGGTTTCAGCACGCTGGGATTCGGGGTGTTTGTTTGGCGGGTTTGTGGAGAGGGTGATTTGGAGAAGGTAGTGAGTCTGTTGGATGAGGTTGGGGAATGTGGTTCTGGGATTAATGGTTCCGTTGTGGCGGTTTTGATTGTTCATGGACTGTGTCATGCCTCTAAGGTGTCGGAGGCTCTGTGGATATTGGATGAACTCAGGAGCAGGGGCTGGAAACCTGATTTCATGGCTTACTGGGTTGTTGCAGCCGCGTTCCGGTCAATGGGAAATGTGGCTGATGAGGTGAAGGTTTTGAAGATGAAGAGGAAGTTGGGGGTGGCTCCCAGGAGCAGTGATTACAGGGACTTGATACTTGGTTTGGTTTCGGAGAGGCGGATTTATGAAGCAAAAGAAGTTGGGGAGGTTATAGTTGGTGGTAATTTTCCTGTTGAGGATGATGTTCTCAATGCATTGATAGGATCAGTATCTAGTGTTGATCCCGGTTCAGCAATTGTGTTTTTCAATTTCATGGTTGAGAAAGAGAGGTTCCCAACTATCTTAACCATCAGCAATTTGAGTAGGAACCTGTGTGGGCATGGCAAAGTTGATGAATTATTGGAAGTGTTCCATGTTTTGAATTCTCACAACTACTTCAAAGATGTGGAGGGTTACAATGTGATGGTGTCATTTTTGTGCAAGGCTGGGAGAGTGAGGGAAGGCTATTCTGTTCTGCAGGAGATGAAGAAGAAAGGGTTCCGGCCCAACGTCACGTCTTATAATTACATAATGGAAGCATGTTGTAAGGAAGATCTGCTGCGTCCTGCAAGGAAGCTCTGGGATGAGATGTTTTCAAGTGGCTGTTGCGGGAACTTGAAAACATACAACATTCTTATACAAAAATTTTCTGAAGTGGGGCAAGCTGAAGAGGCTCATATGCTCTTTTACCACATGTTAGACAAGGGGGTGGAACCTGATGTTACAAGTTACACTTTACTTCTAGAAGGACTCTGCCAAGAAGACAAGCTTGAAGCAGCTTTTGAGCTCTATAACAAGTCTGTCAAACAGGACATCATCCTTGCTAGAGACATACTGAGCTCATTTATATCATCACTCTGCAGGAAAGGTATTATTCACTTGATCAAGTATTGGTAACTAAGCATGTTGCAAATGCTTGTTTGTCAGCTTGTTGCCTCATATCACAATTTAACATTTTATGCTGTATGTTTCCTGTGCAGGACATCTTATGGCTGCCTCCAAATTACTTTGCAGTCTCAATCATGATATAGGATGTGCAGAATCCCATGTAATTTTGTTGGAAAGTTTGGCAAATGCTCAAGAGATTCCAATTGCCATTGAGCACTTGAAGTGGGTTCAAGAAAAATCACCTTCGATACTACAAGATATATGTACAGGACTTTTGGCTTCTCTTTCTTCTGCTACATGCCCCGAGCCAATATTACAATTTCTTAAAAGAATACAAGATGTGTTTAATTTCCCATACTTAGAAGGATATCTGCAACCAATTATTACCATGTGAGAAGGTTATCATATCAGATTTGATTATTTGAATGCCATTGGCTAGGTGCACATGGAACTTGTTAACAAAATCTTTACGGTGCATTTCGATGAGGAATTTTGAGAGTAATTCATTTTTTAGTGAGTTTAAAATTCTATGCGGTGAAATATGTTGTTCAGATTAGGAATTTAGAAAGAAATTGAAATTTTGATAATTTTATCAAATATTTTAATCAACCTAAATAGTAGAATTTGAAGTTCCACTAAAAAATAAAGAATTTGAAATTCTTTCATGCTCCCATACGCGGTACACTCTCTCGTGATGCCCACTCTTTCTTGGCTCAGAGCCATCTCTTTATTGGTGGTTCATACCAGGTTCATTCTCTTCTTGCTTTGTGATCTAAGTTTTGCTGCTTCAATTTGTGTTTTGTTTTTTATTTCGTTGATTTGTGTTTTGATTTTATTTGACTGTTTGATTTCATTGAATTGCATTTCTCTCTTTGCTTGATATCATTGATTATGCACAATGGAAGGATCTTGTTTTATCAAAGAGTACATTAGCACATGAAGAAAGTAAATAATAAGCAACACTAATTTGCTATACTTGCACGAGATATATAAATAATTCACGTAGTTTCATACTTTCATTTAACCACTTAAGTAGAAATGGTTTGACATGCATTGTTTCATGCATCTTCTTTTTCCTTTTAATTATGATTGATATCTCTGTCTGTGTGCCCGTGTGGACTTTGTAATTAGTAGGAGGTTTAAAGACCATATTGGGGTACACCAATTATGGTTAGTTTCAAGGTTTAATCATTATATGTTTCTTTCTTCTGGATCCGAACTTAGGACTTGTTACTGGTGGATAATTCTTTGACGTGTTTTATTCCTAGCAATTGCATGTTACTGAAATATGCTCTGGATAATAGCAATGCTGTAAACTAGTCAGTTCCTTGTAACTTGTTTCCCCTCTAATATTCTTCTTGGGAGGTGCTTTCATTCAGCTCAACAAGACAACAAGTACATCAACATATTTTCTTAGTTCATGTTAACAATAGCAATGACGGCATACAGGTCACGATTCTCTCTGCTTTCAATAGAATCTATACTTTTTTTAAAAACTATGAGTGCACAAGTCCACAAACTTCAACCCCTTCTCCTATATCAAAATTTGCAAGGCAGCCTTTAAAGCATGGTAGTAATGTCCCATTCCCATTTGCTGCTCATATGGTTGTGCTGTGTTAATTTGCAAATTAAAATATTATTGTAATTTTCAATTGAAAATAAAATAGGCCGATAAAGAGAGAGAGAGAGAGTAATAATGAAAACTAGGAAGTGTTAAGAAATAAGAATATGTGACATGATGCTTGAGAGAAAACGAGAGAAAGTTAGATAAGTGAACAAAGACAGTGTGGATGGGAATATATAACCAAAGCTTTTAGGAGTTTGTTCGAATAAGGTTTCTTTGCTTGAATTGCTTGAGAGTGAGTGAGATATTAGGAAACCGAGAGCCAGTCAGCCAGAGAACTAAATATGTGTAGATTGTCATACTATATGTGGAATGTGACTCAAAATCAGCAAAGCCACAAATGTGAAGGATTGAATTAGTTGATGTCATCCCGGTAGACATACACGACATAAATTCAGTTGTCATAACTGAATTGGTGACTTGGCGCCAAAGGAAAATCTTTTGCTCCTAAAGCTAGCAACTTGTGTCTATAAATACTTGATCATGTAAATGAGAAGAGAAGGAGATTTTCATAGAGAGAAAGAGAGTTTGAAAGGAGATAGAGAGCTAGGAGATTGAGAGAGGTTTTGTTACAAAGAAACCGAGAGAGAATAAAGCTAGCTTCTGCTTGTATTGAACTTGTAATCTCCATGATGAATGTAATGATGATGAGCTGTACTTTTCCGTGGATGTAAGCACATTGCTGAACCACGCAAAATCTTGTTGTAGATCTTGACTTTATACTTTGTTGTGCTCGTTCTTGTTTCTTTGATCTTGTGAAGGTCTCAAAGACTTTAAAGAACCAACATTATATGATCTGCATATAATACTAATCAATGATATTCATCTCACCTTCCATGGAACTCATACTGTTCTGTGGAAATTGAAGATTTCTACAACTCCTTCCCAGTCAGTTTCTCCCAAATTTGGACAACCTCTCTCTTGGATAATATGTTTTCAGGCAGCCTTGTGTAAACTGTCTTGTTTAGAGTTCTGGGCATTGTTTACCCCAAAGAAAAACTAACCATTGCTTATTGATGCCATGCGCTTTCTTTCTTGGTGGTTCATACCAAGTTCACCTAATTTGTCGATCATTGATTGAATTTAGTTTTGGGAGATTGTGATTTTTAAGTTGGCGGTGATTCAAATTACGACGATATCTTGTTATCATGAATCTTATCTTCCTAACTATAAAGTTTTTAAGATGTTATTTAAGTGTTTTGTTTAATGAAAGTATATATTGGATTGATCACTTTTAATAAAATCTCTCCTTTGTTAATAAGGTTTTTTTTTTACAAGACTCAAACATGATATTTTAATTAAAGGATCTGAGGATAGTTTTTTTCAAATCTACGACATATTGTTTGCTAAGGACCTATTAGAAATGATTTTTTGTTTTTAATGCTTGAAGCCAGTCTTCAATACTATTTTGAAAAATAGAGTTAAAAATGTTATAAAATTTAATTAAAATTTCATTTATTTTATTGTAAAATTAGAAAAATAAAAAAACTTTCAACTATCTCAAACATAATCCTAATCTAAAAAGACTAAGATAATACAAAGCTTAATGTTAGCTCATTAAGCTCAAACTGCCCATGAACTTTAAGATCGGTTGAATTTAAGCCAAGTAAATAGATTTGATGTCTTAAAATTAAGTCAAGCCTCAAATACACCTAAGCTTAATTTTGGTTGATGTCTGGTACTCTTCGCGGGTATTTAAAGCATATCAAGTTTGACTCTCCATTTTAGTTAAAATGGATATTTCCTGTCAAAATGGAAATAGGATTTCGGATACCCAAAGTTTTATTTTTATTTTCATGCCTAAATGGTACAAATGATTTAACACGGTACAAGTAGTTAAGTCAACACATTTCATTTTGTTGGTGATTGATGTACAATATATATAATTTTAAAGGAGAGAAATAGAAACTTGGGTAGAGAAAAATGGTTGAGGGAATGAAAGCAGCTTCGGGAAGAAGACATCTATTAAATAATGGAAGGAAGGTTGGATGCTTCAATTTTTGGATAATGATGATCACGAGACTAAATTATACCTTGATTTTTTTTAATATCAAAAGGTCTCGTTCGGAGTAATTTAGAGTTTTAAGTTATTAAATTTTTTTTAAAAAAATAGTTTTAGCTTTTCTAGACTTCATTTGGGATAGTTTTTAGTTGCAAGTTTCAAAAATTTTAAATTTATAATTATTTTTTAGTTTTTTAATTTCATTTTTAAAATAAATCCATTTTTGAAAGTTTTATTAACTGTGAGACTCATATCCTATTAGTTTTTATTATTGAAACCTAGAAAATTATAACTTACATGTTCTAGGAAGTAGGTTAAATCACGAACTACGATCATCAAAAACCTGACACATTCTTCAACTCGTAGCGTTTAACAACACGCAAACAGAGAGAGAGAGAGAGAGAGAGTAGTCTGAGGCATGTATTAAACACACTGTTCTTAAGAATTTATTCACATAAAACACAAATTTCCAAACCCATCCTCAATCAATCAAGTATCAAAAGTAAAAAGTAAGAAGAAGAAGAAAAAAACCAAATAGAGAGAATAATGAGGATTGCGTTTTTCGGGATGAGCAATCAATATTGGTTATGATCAACAAAATTAACTGAAAAAGATAGGTAGTTATTAAAAGTGGGAAGCTCAAAAGCTAATTTATTAATTTTAAATGTTTGAGAAAACTAATTATTAAAATAATTGAAAAGTGTAAAATGATAAAAAAAAACAAAATTATAATTTATTTAGAAAAAGTAATCAAGAAATTTGATAAATATATTAAGAATAAAAAGGAAAAAAATATATAAAAATTAGAAGCTAGCAAAAAGTTTATTTATCGAATAAAAGTTGTTTGAAGTAACGTTTTAAAAAACGCTAGAAGTCACTACAAAAAATTTATTTATCGGATAATCAAAGAAGTTTGTTAGCTAGTAAAAAAAATTAGAAATCAACTTAAATGTATTATTCAACATGCCAATAAAAAGGGCGTTCATTGTATAGGAAGAAAAAAAAAGTGGGTCATATTATTTTTTTATAATAAAAGAAATCATTATACGATTAGTTTAAAAATAATGTCATTAATATGTTTGTAATTTAATAGTAATATTGTTAAAAGATTCATAGTACAAATTACCATATTCATAACTTATTAAACTAATACAGGAAACTGTTTTTTGAATCCCTATGGAATTAATTTATATTTATGAAAAACCAATAATTTAGATGGTACTTATTTTTAAAGATTCATATATCGTGTATTATGTTAATATTATTTATAGTGTTTATTCAAAGGGAGAATGTCGTGTATTTAATAAATAAGTATGAAAAATGTAAATGCCTGACTTACGAATTATGTCGGGATAGTTCTTATTTTCAAAAATCATCCTTTTTTATGAAAAAAAAAACAAATGAAATCACTCAAAATAATGAAAATTCAGGATGAATTACTTGATTTTTAAAAATTGTCAAATAAAAATTTATATTTTTTCTCTTTCAAATATACATATAATTAAAAATAAAGTGCTAATTTTTTTGTATAAATCAGTTACAAAATAACAGTTTGATTTATTTTTCGCAATTGTTTAATTCTAAAAGTGTACATTTATTTCCAATTTTAGAAATATTAATATGAAAAGATCTAATTAAAATACTATTCATTTTTGTGGAACAAAATATTCTGTTTTTTAATTTAAGTATAATTTCAAATTTTAAGTCATCTCTTAAATTGATTTTTTTTTGTCACATATAAAGGTATCACTAAAAAGTGCTGATTCTTTGGTATAAAATAAGTTAAAAGATAACTTGTTTTTTTTTCGGTTGCTTAATTTTAAAAGTGTACCTTAATTATCATTTTTAGAAATATTAGCATGAAAAGATTTAATTTATAAATGCATCCTTATCCTATCGCGATTTATCATTATTGCTTTATCCAATTATAATACGACTTGCTCGTCTTAGAAGTTCAGCAACATTAGGCGATTCGATAAGACCAAAAAAGTCAAATAATTATACGTATATTTTACTCAATCTCTGAATGAGATGTTGTCTAACAATAACATGCTTATAAACTACTATGATGGTCATCATCACTCACCAGACTATGGGATGCACGGCACCAACTAGAGTTAGGGATTTTGTTATTCGTGGCCATTAGGAACAGCCAGATGCTAATGATTTATATTAACTTGAAATATAATAACAATTAAAATTTCTTCTAAAAACCAATTAAAATATAGGTGATCTGACAAAAGGAGAATATTCAAAATGTGGAAAAATGAAAATAGAACATCTGTAAATGTTAAGTAAAACTAGAAAGGGTGTGACGCTTAGAGGAACTCGTATTTCGTGTATGTTTCACAATGATACTGGTGCTACGTGCTCACTACTCAACTGCCATAAAAATAAAAGGTATTTCTTCAAAATAAATTAATCTTAATTAACACACCATCTCAATCTTTAACACCCATACTTAAAATTAAAATCTAATCAAAATTGACTTCACTTGTTTACATAAACAAAAATCTATTCTTTTGTTGTAATCTTTAATATTCTAACTCGCGTTATTATGTTAATACATTGGCAAGTTTAATAATTTTGGATTAATTTAAAATTTAATTTTATGAATCTATCTATCATTATATTGCATTATATAACTTTTATTTTTTTATATAACAAGATTTACTTAACAAAACAAACCACGATGGATACAATTAATTCTCTCCTATTTCTGCCCCCCACCAAAATCGTTGAGCCATCCACCATATGATATCAAGCATAGCCTCTCCTCGTTTATATACACTCATCTCTGTACACACTCGTCAACGCCAAAAGGGCTTTAAAAATGTAAATCTATTACACCTATTGTAAAAAACAGATGTATTGAGATATTATAAGCTATGCTCTAGCGGACTGTACATCATTCATCCCTTTACCCACCCAAAAAAAAATGCAAAAATTTTACACCTAATCTACATGCAACTAACTATTAATCTTCAGGGCGTTGAATCTCACCCATCATGATCCGGTTACTGGAGACCTTGAAACCGAGAAGAGAAGGATCTATCTGTTTTCCTTTCTTACCTTTCTTTTTCCCGCTTCGCCCTGCTTGTGCTGCATCGGATGACTCGCTCCCGATTCCACTGGCTGCATGTGAGTCAACCACCACCTCAGGAAGAACGGGCTTTTTGAGCATATCTATAAATGATGTCTCTGACACAGCACCTTCACTGAAGGAGGAAGATCTAAACCGAACCTCCTTTTTCCCAGAAGCCTCTGTCATGCTACTCATTGACGAATTTCCAGACGTTTCTCTTCTCCCTACCATAGAATCTTTATATTAATGAGACTGATGAAATGATAAAAATAAAAAGGTAACGAGGGCTGTTAAAAATTCACATACCTTCACCAGATGTGAGGTTTATTAAATTATTTTGATTGACATGGGGTACGGATGGCTGGTCTGACTGGACATCAGGTGAGGATAAAACCCGCGTTACATGGGGGCGCTTATGGAAAGCATTATCAAACCCTTTTGTTGAAGGAGGTATCCTGTCAATAAAAGCCAATCGAACCTCAAGTTTAATAATCATTTTTCCAATAATATGAAACATAGGTATATTCAAACTGTAATTATTTTGGCAATATACTCGGTATATGTAGACAATAACAAGATCAAATGCTTTAAATGTAGCCAGTGCATTTTCGCCATTTTGGAATATTAATCCCATCAAGTTTAGATAAATTTAGTCAAATGAAATTCTTCACAGTTGCAGTCAAGAAAGTGTATAATTATGGGCTAAATGAGAAATTATGTAGGCAGCGCACAAGGTTCACGAAAAATTATGGGCTATTCAGACTACAACCATATGCAAAGCCTATTGCTAAATGAGAAACAAGAACAGATAAAGCAACATATAGAACTTTGAACTAAACAAACATCAAGCATGTAATGCAAACCTTAATTGTTAGCCAGCAGATCAAAAGATTCAAAGAAATTTCTAGAACCCAAATAACCAAATTATTAATTTAAGACCTAAAGGAAAAACATGCATCCAGATATTACCTGTCACCAGAAACCTCATCTCCACGTGAATTATTCAAACCCATCTCACGACCAAATGAACCACCATCACCACCTGAAGAATCTTATTTATTATTTTCAACCATCATATACAAGCACAACTTCAATGAAGGATAACAGTTGTGTGGTATATTACCTGCACTGCTCAGTGAGCTATGTCTACTATGGGCAATTGTGGGCAGTTCCATGGAATTCATGATGCTTTCCACTTGCTCTGACATGTCTGACATCCCAGGAACCAAATTGCTCATTGTGCCCATATAGTCATGTCTCTGACCCTTATTTGCTTCTAACTCAAGTAAGTCTTTTTCCATAGATGATTTACCAATCTGAAAAGGAATTCTGTAATTGGGATGTAAAGTGTCCTTATTAGCAGATAACAGTGATTGTTCTTCAACCAATGAACCGGATCTAGATCGAAGAGGCATTCTTTCAGTATTTCCTAGATTGTTGTATTGGTCAGTCATATGCATGTTGGTTAAATGATCATGGATTAAGGCATTGGAATTAGCACTTTGAGTCCTTTCTAAAAAAGGGTCATTCAGATGGACTTGCTGATCTGACGGATGCTCAAAAGGATGCATTATTGAACTAGCCTCAGGAACATGCCAAGATTTGTCACTTCTTGATGAAAGAGGATGCCATTTATCAACAGTTGATGGTTGTGTGGATTGAACACCCAGTTTTTGATGAAGTCGTTCCATAAAACCTCGTGCTGAACTCTCTTCATGAGCACCAGCAGATGCAGGTATGTTTAGATCTGCTGATGTAACAGTATCTCCTAACTCTCTTCTCTGCCTCACAGCTTCAAGGTGTTGCTGTATTTGCACCCGTGGATCAATCCAGCTATTTTCCACATGCCCATTGTTGCCATGGAGTGAACTCTTAAAAGCATCAGGGTGATGACCAAAAAGATCATCAGATGATTGTAGATGATGAGAGGATAAAGAACCCATTTGATCACCTGGATGTAAATAGCGATGGCGGTCATGTAATTCCCTTCCTTGGGAAATCGGTGCAGACCTCTCAAACATCATAGGATTATCATAGAACCCTCTCTGGTTCTGCTCTGGAAGATTCCTCCCCAAATAATTTAGTTGCTCCTCTTGTGACACAAGCCTCTGCTGCTGTTTATGGATATCTGAAACATTAAATCCAGCTGAATGACCCAGTTGATGGGTTGCTGGATTTCTTGCCATCTGTCCAGTTTCATTCATTGGCCATGACCTACCAAAATGCCTTTCTCCATCCAACCCTAACTGCCGTCTAAGAGCCAAAGATAACTGCTGTGCCTGAAGCTGATCTTGCTGAAAATGAAGCTGTTGTTCGGAAGGCAATATATTTCCATGCCTTGCTTGCAACAAGAGGTCTGCCAAATCAGCTTGCCTTCCTTGGGCAGCATTGATGCCCATATTTGCTTGGATAATCTGTTCCATTGATGGATCGGGATGCCTTAAAGAATGTGGATTCTGCTGCAATTCATGCACATATCTCCTCAATTGTACCTGATCTAACAGGTTATCCCTAGAAATATCATGTTTTGACTGCCCAAAATTGGGATCAGGGATCTGCTGATGCATAAACTGTTCAAGAAGCAACTGCTGAACTTGAGATTGTTGTTGGGGCTGAAGTTTCATTTGTTGGTGAAGTAGTTGTTGATGATGCATATCTTGCTGTTGTTGAAGCTCAAGCTGGCGTTGTTGAATCTGAAGTTCCAGAATACGTTCAAAATCTGATCCAGAATTCTGCATCATCTGCTGGATGTTGGGGCTCTTGTTCTGAGAAAGAGCAAAACCAGGAAATCGCTCTAAATCTGACCCATTATGATGAGCAGGGAAATGATTGGATATACTACTCTGCTGTTGAAGCCTTTCTTTCTGAAGCTTCTGCAACATGAGTTGCTCTGCCACATCAAAATTATTAAATTTTGGTCCCATATGGGACAAGAACTGATCTTCTAATGAGCCTACATGTGGATTACCATTAAAATGCCTATTTAACCCATATTCATCAGC